>NC_056729.1:1460113048-1460198048 GCF_019279795.1 Protopterus annectens
TTTTCCTGATCAGAAGAGGAATCAGAAGAAAGAAACCTGATCTGATGTTTCATAGTCAGTGCCTTGCCTAGGCCTCTTAAGCAGGAGGGGGATGGGAACCCTTGATCAAAGTAATTAAAATCCTCAGCCATTTTGATCATTTGATTTTTAGGCATAGGGGCCTGTGCACGTGGCCCAAGTGTCGTTTTTTTAGATATAGAAGTTGATTTTGGCCTAGGTTTTGAAGATGGCGTCGGTTTAATATACAAATCTTTAGGCCTGAAAACACCCTCAAAAGCTGGTGCCTGCTCAGCAGCTCCGGACCCATCTAAGGTAGAGACATCCGCGGGTTCAATACTTAGTGTCTCGCAGCATACCGGACTCCGAATGAGTCTCAGTAGAGTCCTGCGAATCAAAAGTAGCGGGTATCAGGGACTGCAAAAGCGCCTCACTGAGTACCGGCAAACCAGCGACTGGCTTAGGAGAAGCGTCGTCGGTTTTGGGCCTCGACGGTCTCTGTCCTTTTCTTTGCATTTTTTATGTATTCCAGTAGTCAGATTGCTAACTGACGACATTTCTGGATAGTTAAATCTTGAGCCAAAATATTTTGATGCAAAAATATACCGAAGCTTAATAGTGTGTTGATTAAATTTAGCACAAAACCGACAGCAAGGCATGTTGTGGTCAGGGCCTAGGCAAGGAAAACAGTATAAATGAAAATCCTTATGAGGTATTTGCTTCCCACAAGTAATACAATTATTAACTTTTACTGACATCGGTAAGGAGCAAGAAAAAGTTTCCCCAATGGGGTACTTAGCTTTAGGTTGAAGATTTAGGTTCTGAAACTCGAAAACGAAAGCTTCTGCTTCAGGCACTGCGTGGCAAGAAAGACTGATGAAAATAGCGACGGCTGCATGTTTTATACCCATGACGACCTGACGTCATGGAAGGGACAGCAACTGACACAGGACCTAAGACTTTGTTAATCAGGCCGACTGAGGGCAACCTGCCAGCAGATTACCCTAAATGTAATGACTGCAACAGTGAAACACGAAGAACATCCCATTTGTCCTGGGTAATAAGATCCCATTTTTTTTTGCCTGCAGAGCTATCTTTCCCCCTAAAGGAGCAGTCAGTTGAGAAGGGCTTGGAAGTTTTAAAGTTAAGTCATTGAGACAGTTTACCATAGGGGGGAGTCTTACTACTCCCTGCTTTGGAAGTGGGAGCTCCTCTCTGCTTAGTCCTGTGTGTACCTTGGGACTGAAGTCTGGGTATTCTGCTGGTTCTGGATTTGGACTGAGAAGGCCTGGAAGATGCAGGAAAGGACCAGTTCTTAGACGGCCAATGTCTACTAAATCTTGGAGGCTGTACTTGCAATACATCTTTAACAGTTTGCATAGATTTAGCTTTTTCCTCCATCTTTTTAAGTACTACTTATACTTTGCTGCCAAACAGACGGTCCTGGTTTAAGGAAGCATCCAGCAATTTAGCTTTAACATGATCTGGCAAAGATTGCTCCTTAAGCCAAGCATGCCTTTTAAGTACAGTCTGTACAGACCCAGTGACAGCAGCCCTGCAAGATGCCTCTAAAGAATCAAAACCACATTGCAAAGTATGTTTTCCAATTTGTTCAGCAGAATGCATTAAATCCTGTAAATCCTTATTTTCAGCACAGTCAGGAATCATCATTTTCTGTTTAAGCAATCCAATAATATGCTGCTGATACTTTAACATATGAAACTGGCAGTTTAAGGCCCTAATGGCCAAAGTTGCAGAAGTGCATACTTTCTTACCCCATCTATCCAGTGCTCTAGAATCTCTATCAGAGGGGGTAGGATTTTTGGCAGTAGTAGCCTTAATGTCCTTGGGTCCCTGTGAAATGGTCTCAGGATCCGCAGTAGGATTTTTGAAGAGGAACTTGTGAGAGTCAGGGACCCTGTAATATCTGGTTTTCTGGGAGCAGGAGGTAAGGCGTCAGGGGCCAAGCTAGATTCCGAAAAGTCATTGTCAACAATGTCCAGTACAGGGGAGATAGCTAAAGGCCTGTGTTGAGGCAGGAGTATGAAATCCCTAAGCCTCTTTTTAGAATCAGAGTAATCGTGGCTTTTCTAGCGAAAATGCTCCCCAAGAGTATGCAAGGTTTCACCAAAAGAGAAATCCTCTGGAGGGGAAGCAGAGGGAACAGAGTCCCCTGCATCAGAATCCTCATATGTAGATGAGGGTAAATCCTGGTCCTCAGAGGAAACAAAAATTTCAGAATCTTGATCAGAAGAATCATAAGCAAATTCAGACCTAGGTCTCTTAGAGGGGGAAGGTTGGCTTTCCCTCCTTAAAGTAATAATGTCTTCAGCCATTCTTATCCTTGGTTTTGTTTTTTTTTTGTTTTTTTTTTAAGGCATAGAGGCCTGACCATGCGGTCTGGGCATCTGTTTTCTAGGCATGGATTGAGTTTCAGGCCTTGAAGAAGAAGATGGCATCGGTTTAATATGCCTGAATACACCCTCAGAAGCTAGTGCCTGCACAGCGGCTCCAGACCCATCCAAGGTAGAGACATCTGCAGGTTGCACAGTTGAAGCATCTTGTGGCATACCAGACTCTGAATGGGTCTCAGTAGTAGCCTGCGAATCTGAAGTAGCGGGTATCAGGGGCTGCGAAACGCCTCACTTGAGTACTGGCGAACTGGCAACTAGCTTAGGAGAAGCGTCGTCGGCAGCTTTGGACCTAGGCAGCCTGTCTCTGTCTTTCTTTGCGTCTTTTGGAATGTCGGTAGTTGGTGGCTTACCGAAGCCATATCTGGGGAATTGAACGGAGTACCAAAATATTTAGAAGTGTAAATATACCAACAATGAATAGTTGGTTGCTTAAATAAGGCACAAAACTAACAGCGAGGTACGTCATGGTCAGGGCCTACACAAAGAATACAGTACGAATTAAAAACTTTATAAGGTATTTGCTTTCCACAAGAAATTATTGACTTTTACTGACATCGGTTTGAAGCAAGAAAAAATTTCCTCAACGGGGTCCTTAGCTTTAGTTGAAGACTTCGGTTCTGAAACTCGAAAATGAAAATTTCAGTTGTCAGCCAACCAGCACTTGCTAACTGTTTTTGCTTCGAGCACCACACGGCAAGAAAGACTGATGTAATGGCATCAGCTGCATGCTTTATACCCATGACTACCTGACGTCATGGAAGATAAGACAGCAAACGACACAGGACCAAAGCTTTTGATAATTAGGTCGACTGAGGGCTACTGCAAGCAGATAACCCAAATGTGATGACTGCAACAGTGTAGCACGAAGAACATCAAAAGTTCTAACTACAACTACTGCATAAAAAAACTACTCAAAAGTTGAAGTAGAACCCCCCCCACATCGTATTTTTATGATGCGTTAGTCATAAAAACAAAAAGGTGCCTTAATTACTGTAACAATTAGTTATGTACTTGCCATAACACTAGATGTATGTAGTCCATCTCGCCATATATTCTTCACATGTGGGTTCGGAGCCGACAGTCGGCTCCGACTCGGCCTATATACTAGCTCGAAAGTCTTTAATTGGCTGGCTAAGATGGTATCCCACAATGCCGTGCTCCACATCCCCAGATCTAGTTTGCTGCTAACAAAAGCCATTTGTGCAATGTACACACACACAGATCCACAGCCAAGAAGATAAGGTTCAACAAGTTGTCTAAAGGGACTAATACCAGGGTTATCAAAAGAGATCCTCCAAATTCTCCAGGCAGGGGGACGGTGGGTGGGTAATGAAGAATATATGGCGAGATGGACTACATACATCTAGCGTTATGGTAAGTACATAACTAATTGATGTTATGTAGTCCTATCTTGCCATTACTCTTCACATGTGGGACAGCGTCCTTAGCACCTATATCCCGGGTGGCTCAATGAAAGATACTCCTGAGCACAGTGGAGCCAAAGGAAGACCTGCCCCTGGATACCACATCCAATTTGTAATGAGACACAAAGGTATGGGGAGAAGCCCATGTTGCAGCTGCGCATATATCATCCAAGGATAGTCTGGCTTGAAATGCTGTAGACATTGACACTGCTCTCGTAGAATGTGCTCTGACTGGAAAGGGTATGTTTCTACCTCTTGTCTGGTAAATAAAAGGAGATGCAACCAGATATCCATCTGGAAATGGTTACTTTGAACACCGCTGACCCTAAGCGGTTGTCCGAGAATGAAATGAAAAGTTGATCTGATTTCCTCCATTCTTTAGTCCTGTGTAAATAAAAGCATAGTTGCCTATGAATGTCCAACGTATGAAACTGATATTCTACCTTGTCAGAGAAATTGGGAAAGAATACTGGCAGTTCGATGGATTGATTAATATTAGACAGTGACACTACTTTGGGAAGAAAAGTTGGGTTCGGCATGAGGGAAACCCTGTCTTTATGAAAAACCAGGTAAGGGGACTTAGCTGACAAGGCCTGAAGCTCTGAAACCCTCCTGGCAGAAGTATTGGCTATTAGAAAAGCTGATTTCCATGTCAAAAATTTCAAATCGCAAGAAGCAGCAGGCTCAAAGGGTGCAACAGTGAGAGCCTGCAGAACAAAATTAAGGTCTCAAAGCATAACCGGTTGAGCTACAGGGGGACGAAGGAGTAGTGTGCCTTTCATGAAGGCTTTACACAGTCTGTGCGCCATTAAGCTGGGTTCATGAGCCACATGATAATTAGAGATGGCCGCTGGTGGCTGGGGCTGATCCTTGGTAGAATAGTTGAGACAGGAATTCTAGTACAGTGTTGATGGAAGCCGTGTAGGGGTCAATATCTTTAGACTGTGCCCATATCGAGAACCTTTTCCACTTACTGGAATAGATCTTCCTAGTGGCTGGTTTGTGAGAGGATGAAAGGATATTTACTACATTTGGAGAAAAATCGTGATACCTGACTATGGTCGGAAGTGGAGTAGCCAGGCGGTCAGCCGGAGAGTCTCCAGGGAGGGGTGGAGCTGTCCCGACATATGTGTCAGTAAGTCCGGACGAGCGTCCAGTGTCCAAGGAGGCCCCACTGCAAACTGTTGGAGAAAGGGGAACCATACCTGTCGAGGCCAGTATGGAGCGATCAGAATCAATCTGCTTCCCAGAGATAGTGCTTTCTGAATCACCTTCGAGATGAGGGGAAACAGAGGGAAAGCATATAGCAGACCCGAGGGCCAAATGTGTGCAAGAGTCTCCCTTGGATATCCCCCCAATGGAGGTATCAGTGAGAAGAATGCATGGCATTTCGCATTGAGAGGGCTGGCAAATAGGTCGCAGCAAGGCTGACCCCATTTGTTGAATATGCTGTCCGCCACCTGGCAGTTCAGGGACCAGTCGTAGGGCAGGAGGATAGCCCTGCTTAACTTGTCTGTAATCACATTGGTTTTCCCCGGAATGTGCGTTGCTATCAAGGTCCTGTGGGAAGCTATCGCCCAGTTCCACACTCTCATAGCCTCTCTGCATAGTGGATATGATCAGGTTCCCCCTTGTTTGTTGAGATACCACACTACAGACATGTTGTCCGAGTGTATCGCAATCGTCCCGGTTGGGAGGACATGTTGTAGAGCCTGCAACGCTAGTAGCACTGCCCTCATCTCCAGGACATTTATGTGCAAATTCATCTTATGTTCCTGTCACGTACCTAGGACCAACCTACCGAGATAATGCCCCGGGAGGCATCCGTGGTCAATGTGGCTACCGGATCGTGTGAAGAGAACGGTTTCCCTACTACTAGGTTGTCGGTGCACAGCCACCAACTCAGATCCGGGAGGCATCCGTGGTCACTGTGGCTACCGGGTCGGGTGAAGAGAACGGTTTCCCTACTACTAGGTTGTCGGTGCACAGCCACCAACTCAGATCCTGTCTGCATATGTTTTTGATCAAGATGGGATGAGATAGAGGCAAACTCTGAAAGGACCACTGAGCAAACAGGAGCCACTGTAATATGCGCATGTGCAGCCTCGCTAAAGGAACCGTCATGATAGTGGATGCCATCGTGCCTAGTAACTGCAGCACTAGCCTTGCCTTTACGTGTATCAAAGGTATCATCTTCTGAACCTGCCTTTGTAACCTCGTGTTCCTTTCCATGGGCAGAAACGCTCTCATCCGAATAGTATCCAACTCTGTTCCTATAAATAAGACACGCTGTGAGGGTAGCAAGGCAGATTTTTCCAGTTTATTGTGATGCCTAGCTGATGGCAAATGCTGATGGTATAGTTTCTGTTTTCTGTTTTGATAAAGTAGATGCTTTGCAGGGGAGGCTAGGAGCCAGTCGTCCAGGTAAGGAAACACCTGGAATCCTAGACGCCTCAAGTGAGCCGTCACCACTGCCATGCATTTGGTGAACACCCTGGGGGCTGTGGGGGCTGTGGTGAGACCAAAGGGCAGGGCTCGAAACTGGAAGTGTCTGGCTCCCAGCCGGAAGCGTAGATGACACCGGGATGCTTTGTCCATTTTTATGTGAGCACATCCATACTTCCTTTACCAACAGTGGGAGAATTGACTGTAGTGTGACCATTCGGAACTTGGACTTGCGAACATAATGGTTTAGTTGGCTGAGATTCAGGATGGGTCTCAGGTCCCCCGTGCTTTTCGGCACCAAAAAAAATCTTGAGTAGGTCCCTAATCCGATCTGGTCTGGGGGGATGAGCTGGATGACTCCTTTTTCTAGCAGCTGAGAGACCTCTGATGCTGCTTGGTCCCTTTGACTGGGTAGTGGGTCTGGGATCCTTTTGGGGGTAGGGGTAAAGGAGTGAAATGGAATGGTGTAACCTCCGGCGATTATCCCTAACACCCATCTGTCCTGGGTTATTCTTGCCCAGGCTTCTGGATAATGGGAAATCCGACCCCCGACTGGCTCCGGAGAAGCGCAGCTGGGCACACCCTCAAGAGTGAGAGTATGGGGAACCGCAGAAAGAATCCCGGTCCTCCGAGTTGCGGGGGGGCCCCTCTGCCTCTGGGGCGGCGTCTTCCAGAGTATGAACCCCCCTCTGTCTCGAGGGGGGGTTCCTCACCTTGTGCGTCAGGAAACGACCTCTGTGATTTTCTGAACCACATCTTTCCCCCCCGCTGAGCCTTGGGATAAGGTCTCGACAGTAGGGAAAAATGGACTCCCACGGCAGACAAGGTCTTACCCTCTTGTTCACACCTGGTGAGTGTGTCTTTTACTTTGGTCCCAAACAAGGAGGAACTGTCGAAAGGGGCATCAGTAAAGGAAGACTTAAAGACCTCTGCAAAGTGACACAGGCGTAGCCAGGCCTGCCTCCTGAGGGCCACTCCTGAACTGGCCGCCCTGCTAGCTCCCTTGGCCGCGTACGAGATTAGTCGCATGGACAAGTTCGCAATAGAATTAAGGGTGGAAAGCTGAGCGTTGACTGTTTGAGCCACCGTCTCAGGAACATTACCCCTGAGAGTATCTCCTACCTCCTTAAGGAGATCTCTTTGGAGCCGCGTGAAATGAGTCAAGTAATTCAGCGACCGCAGGGTAAAGGTCGCTGAAAAAAAAAGTATGCTTCCCGTAGCGGTCCATCTTCCTGGACTCCTTGTTCGGGGGATGAACCGTAGAGGAGGATTCCGCAACTTCCTTCTGTGTGGCGGCCGCCACCACCATAGCATCTACTGGGGTTCCTTTAGTCAGAAATTCCTTCCCTTGGGGGGGGCAGACAAGAATTTGTTCGGCGGTCGAGGGACAGGCTCCACTGAGTCAGGGGTTTCCCACACCCTTCGACAAATTAAGTCTAGGAGCTCATCGAAGGGTGGAGATACCCAGGAGGCGGAAGGCTGGGTGCCAAAGGCCTTAAGGAATACTGACTCCTCTTTGGAGGGGGTTTTGGAAGGCCAGTCTCCTCTTTGTTTCAAAATCTCCAGTATTTCGGAGAACGAAACATCCTCAGAGGAAGACTTAAGGGACCCCTCCGACTCCTCGAGGTCAGTATCTGAAGTGAGGGACTCGTCTTGGGAGTCTATACGCTTCCTCTTACAAGATTTTTCTGGGGGGGTCCCTCAGACGCAGAGTCTGAGGGCTCCTCAGAAAGAAGGGGACCGCTCATGGGGGTGTCCTTAGGCCTTTGTGCCCTGCTGTTCAATGATAGAGGGGTGTCAGAAGCTCTCGCCAGTGCAGTAGGGGATGGTAGAACTGATCCGGTGGAGGTAGCTGAACCAGCCAGTGCGCTCCACATTGCCTCGAAGGCAGGGCCCCCTGAGTCTGAGGACCGACCGCCCTCTAGGGCCATGACCAGGGCAAGGGTCCCCCCTGCCGACTCACCCGGAGGAAGGCTCAGCACCGACCTGTGCTCAGAGTCATTCCCCTCGGCGCCGACAGAAGAGACTCGAGTCCCGGACTCTGTGGACGGAGCAGACAGGGTCGGAGCTGAAGTTGGTACCGAGAATCCCAGTTGGGGTATCGGAGCCAACACAGGAACATCCCTCGGAGCAGAGCTCACTGGCTCCAAAGACAACGATGCGCTCGGAGGAGGAATAGCAGGTACGACTAACAGGGCTGGCTCCGGAACCGACTGGGTCGGAGCAGAGAAGAGTTTAGTCAACACTGGCGATTCCAGGAGCCGCTGCACCACCCTATCCACATCCAGATCTGAAAGCCTGGAGGATTTGGAGGAAACCGATGGAGAAGCAGACCTCTTATCTGGAGAGACTTGTCTTAAACTTGGAGACCGGCTCCAAATTGGTTCCAAAATTATTGGAGCGGTCGAAGATTCAGTCAAAACAGTGACTTCCTGCGGCTCCGAGATCGGTGGAGCCGAGGAAGCAGATTCCACAACCAAAATCTTAGAGGGCGGCTCCAAGACCAAAGATGGAGCCAGCAATCTCTTTTTGGACTTAGAAGCCTTCGACTTCGAATCAGAGCTGGGAGTCGAAGCTAACTTTTCCTCGAAGGATGGTTTTAATAGACCCTTTAATATCAACTTGTTTTTCCTTTCTTGGAGCACCAGAGGACTAAAGGAGTGACAAAAACTGCAAGACTCCTGAAGGTGGATGGCTCCAAGACAATAAACACAGACGGAATGTCCGTCTGTAATAGACATTTTATATGCACATTTCGAACACTTTTTAAAGCCAGAAGGCTTATGTTCTTTTTGCTCTTTAGACATGATAGAACTAAGCACAGAACTCCAACTTTCTCGTAACTGAGAAGAAAAAGGCGGGAAGAGAGCGCCTACTATAACAGACAGTCACTGACTAGACACAACGATAGAGACACCTCTAATTAAAAACGGTCTCCACACAAGAGAACATCACAAAAGTCCAACAAACAATCACAAAGGGAGGACTAGGTCCTCTAACTCAAACGGGCCTAGCCCGAGGGAAGGAGGGATACCACAAAAAACACACAAGAGAACCAGAAATGCCAACAATCGCTCTCACACAAATTCTAATCAAACATTAAACAATATCAAATAATTTCTCAAGAAATTTCCCAAGAAAAATAGTTTTCAAAAGGTACGTAGCCAAGCCAAGTCGAGACCATGTCTGAGCTCTACAAGCGGCAAACGAGATCTGGGGATGTGGAGCATGGTATTGTGGGATACCATCTTAGCCAGCCAATCAAAGACTTTCGAGCTAGTATATAGGCAGAGTCGGAGCCGACTGTCGGCTCTGAACCCATATGTGAAGAATAATGGCGAGATAGGACTACATAACATCCCAGGTTTTATTCATTCTTCTAATTTTATAACATATTCCACTTGGCACTGTGAAATCAAATCCCATCCTAACATACCTTTCTCCTTTCTGGCGCTTCAGATTTCCTTTATATTCAGACCATGTACTCTTGTCTGACAGTTCGCCAGACATGAAATCTTCCAAGCTGGGTCCATGCTCAAATAGCTCTTTTTTGCCTTTGTTATCAGAGGTGGTAGTCAAGGTTCTTAAATGTCCCCATAAATAGGTATTGAAAACCTGAAAAAGTAGTAAGGTATTAAAACAAAGGTCTTAAAAGAATTATACCAATAAAAAATTGCATATCGATGAGCAAGAAAAAGAGTAAGCAATGTAAAAGAAATTGATATTAAACAAGCTGGGTTACTCTAACAAGGTGCAATTATTAAAGGGTGTTCTCTTCAGAAAGGATCAAACAAAATTCTGTCCAAATTAATCACACAGCTACACAGAACTATGAGTGCAAAGGCCAAGAGGCAAATTTTACTCCTAAACGCACCTGATTCTTACTATTATATTATCACCTTATTAAATCTATTCAGCACAGCTTTAATTTTATCTCATCACAATCAATTTGTTTCATTCTTCTCCTGGCTCTCATTTCCTGGCACTCAGTCCTCCCACATTTTATCTCTTCACCAGCTTCTCCACTATCCAAACTACCCACCATATGCTTACACAACTGCTAATTATACTACTATCTCATTCACTCCGGAGCAGTTCAGAAAATTTAGAAATAAAAAGTCACTCTAGGAGACTTTTGTGTACTCAGAGAGACAATAATAAACCTGCTATACAAGGGCATACCATGCCTTGTAGGAAATGTTCTTTTTGTTCATATATCAATAGTAGCACCATTTTTTTTCTACCCAGACACAGGTGAATTGTTTAAATTTAATATCAGGCCCACTTGCACTAGTATGCATGTGGCATATTTGGCTGTGTGCAAAGTTTGCACCAAATTTTATGTCGGAAAAAACGACAGAATGTTGAAAGACAGGATCAGGGAACACCTATACCATGTAGGCAAGAGGAGCATGTTTAATGCTCTGGCAAAACATGTTGCCAATACTGAGGTCACACATTGTTTTAGTTTTAAGATTATAGAAATGAATTTTGAAAATAAAAGGGGAGGCGATACTAGGTTGAAAACAGAAGAAATTGAAGCCCAGTGGATTATAAGACTGAGGGCTAATGCTGGCCACGGATTAAATGATTGTATATCTTTGAGACCTGCCTTGAAATCTAGACCATTACATAAGAAGTAATGAGGTAGGATATATATACATTTTAATACATTTTTAAATTTTATGGTTGTGCTCAGTAAATATAGGTGTGTGTGTGTGTGTGTGTATGTATTTTATATATATATATATATATATATATATATATATATATATATATATATATATATATATATATAGCATTTTTGTGACTACTATTTATTTTATATATATATATATATATATATATATATCACATACAAATACATTTTTTATATATGTCATGTTTCTTTAAGTTTGTAAAGTATTATGTCATGTGATTTTAATTTTGTATTTAAACTGATGTGGGTTTTGTGTGTTTGATATTACACCTGATGAAGCTATTGGTGAAAGCGCTTGTGTTTGATTAACTCTACTGCTTTTGTACCTGGAGCCTTGCCTACACTGGTTTTGTGCTATTTTTATTCTGTTCTTTGGGAGCGAAGGTACCTGGAAATCAGTGGTTGTGTTGGCAGCTTTTCTTCTTTTCTTCTACACCACTGTTTACTGGATGATGGCTGCCGGGTCAGAGAATATTGAACTGGATTATACTCCTGTTCTAACTAACGGTTTGATTGTTTCCAGCACTGAATTTTTTCTGTACATGGTAAAAGAGCACACTAATCCACTGCTTGATAGTGTATTAGAAGAAGAGGTTGAAGTAACACAAAGCATGGACTTTGTTATGCTCAGAAGTCATTTATTTACCCTAGAAAAGGACATTTTTAAATTAAAAAGATTGCAATATCAGAAATTTCATATGGAGGCATGTTTAAAGGAAGGTGTTATACCAAGAGGGTTAAGAGTGTTAAAAATGCCCTCTCAAATGAACTGTGAATCAGCTTTGCTTGTTGAGTGGCAAAGACTGAACATTAACACCAGTATGAATTATTTGCAGCTCTTGACGGATTCAACCGACAGGGAGATAGGATTGGTATGGATTTCCATTAAAAATAAGCACTCAGAATTGTACCAATGTTTTAGTGCTGACATTCTGGACAGATATGTGTGGGAAATGCTAGAAGGGGTGAGCATTTACTCCAGGAAACTTTTACAAACCAAATTGAAGAAACTACAAAGGGATAAATGGGACTTTGCAACTGGTAATATTTTCACGTGGCCTCGCTACACTGAAAATACACAAGGTCGCACTATCATGAATGAGAGAAATATAGGAACTAATTTGCTTGAGCACAATTTAGTCAGTGTTGCAGACGTGAGAGCTACAGTTCATCCTGAAGGTGGCTCGTTGGTTCCTAATCAAGGAACGCCCACACTGCAAGCTGAAACAGAGAAACAACTGGGTGCACGCCGTAAAACAGTTACGACTGTAGCGCAAGTTCATAATGAAGAAGGGAGAGTATCTCCTGTTAATAATGTGAATCTTGAATCCTTTTTACGTTTATCTTGCCCCCAGAGCATTGCCTTTCCCCTACCGATGGGAGAGAGGCCCACGTCGAGAGGAGGCAGACAACAGAGGGGCAGAAGTGAGGAACAAACGGAAGCACGAGAAAACAGGGGTGAGTTCTTACAACATAAAGAAGGCATTCATGAATGCCAAGACAGTTTTGAACTTATCCAATTATGTTCTGACTCATGAAGAACTTTTAGTCCTAAACAAAGGACTTTCATTTATTCCTAGTACAGACTCAAACATTTCTGAAATCATTTTGGACATTAAACAATTTACCCGTAACTTAATGTGCAAATTAATGTATGGTGATGAAGTAGCAGATACCTCTGTGAATTTGTTTAAGAAACCGAGCACATTTGTTCCCAAACTAAATCCTTTAGTACAAGCTTTTGAAGAATTGTGTATTAATGATGTTTATGACTTGTATTACAAACAATGCTCCAATAGAAAGAGTTTTAAACATTTTAATTTGAGCAAAGCAGAGCATTTTGCCCTTCGTGAAAAATAATATGGCAATTATGATTCGACCTGCTAAGGGTGGACAAATAATTATATTAGATAAAGAGAAGTATGATGATGTTACGTACTTGATGTTGAGTGATGATACTTCATATACACTAATCACACGAGTGAGAGTTAATGAAATTATGCAGATGGTAACCCTTAAAATCAAAGGACTGAATCATCTAGGAATTATAGATGAGAATTTATGTCAGTATTTCATTGTATTGCACCCCCTTATACCCATGATACAAGGGCTTGCCAAAAGTAAATAAGAATAGTTCAAATCCTCTTATGAGACCAATTGTGGCTGGTGCCAATTGGTGCACTGAACCCATTTCTAGATATATTGAGAAGATATTGAGATCTGTTCTGAATAGTTAAAAATACATATTCAGGGATGCTGAACATTTTATTAAGGATCTCTGCCTTTATACCTCAAAGAAAGGACTAGGGAAACATGTCTTACTAGTTACATTGGATGTTGTTTCATTATTTACGTCTGTTCCAAATGAGCTAGATATAGAATATGCTATCAAATATATGGAAGTGAATTCATGTATCAATGACAATAAATTAACTCAGATTAGAGAACTATTGTGCTTGGTACTAGAAAACAATGTGTTTATACTTAGAGATTCTATCTACTGGCAAGTTAATGGCGTAACGATGGACACTGCTTGTAGTGATGGCTCCATGGGAAAGTGAGCATCTAATAGGAGGCTCATTCAATACCCAAATTTTATTTTTAGGAGGTTTGAGGAGGACCTATTTTTGTTATGGGGGGGGGGGGGCACATCTGATATGCTGACAGAATTTGTATGCTATTTAAACAGCACAAATTTTCTGACAATTACAGCACAATGGTTTGAAACAAGTATTGATTTCCTAGATGTAACTGTGAGCAAAGATGATAGTAACATGTTGAGCACTAAACTTTATAGGAAAACATGTCGAGTTAACCATCTACTCAACAGGCAAAGTATACATCCGCAGTATATTTTTAGAAATGTTGTCCAAAATCAGTTCTATAGGGCTTCTAGGCTCAATGTTAGCAATATAGATTTTCAAGAACAGATATGCAAGTACTGGCATGGAGTTAATAAATAGGGGATATGAAAATATGAAAGAGATATGGTACATAGAGGTATATCAAATGTTTTGGATAAGAGAACTACAACAGCCAAATCCTACTACTCTGAACCAATACAAGACATAAATAATTCCTACAACAGACGGAGTAACAAACTAAGGAAGTCTTTCTCATACTCGAGTAATATTAACCAGTATACTGGTATCATTGAGAAAAACTGAAACATACCAACAACGAATGAACAAGTAAGCAGATTTATAGATTTTGTTCCACAATTTGTGTTCAGAAATAAAAAGTCACTTAGGAGATGTTTGTGTACTCCGACAGACAATAACAAACCTGCTATACAAGGGCATACCATGCCTTGTAGGAAATGTTCTTTTTGTTCATATATCAACAGTAGCAACAGTTTTTTGCACCTCGACACAGGTGAATTGTTTAAATTTAATATCAGGGCCACTTGCACTAGCATGCATGTGGCATATTTGGCTGTGTGCAAAGTTTGCACCAAATTTTATGTTGGAAAAAACGACATAATGTTAAAAGACAGGATCAGGGGACACCTATACCATGTAGGAAAGAGGAGTATGTTTAATGCTCTGGCAAAACATGTTGCCAATACTGATGTCACGCATTGTTTTAGTTTTATGCTTATAGGAATGAATTTTGAAAATAAAGGGGGAGAAGATACTAGGTTGAAAACAGAAGAAACTGAAGCCCAGTGGATTATAAGACTGAGGGCTAATGCTGGCCACGGATTAAATGATTGTATACCTTTGAGACCTACCTTGAAATCTACACCATTACGTAAGAAATAACTAGGTAGGATATATATATACATATACATATAGATATATATATATATATATATTTTAATACATTTTTAATTTTATTTTTGTGTCTGTGAGTAGATATAGGTGTGTGTGTGTGTGTATGTATATATATATATATATATATATATATATATATATATATATATAGCATTTTTGTGAAGATAACATATGTTGTGCCCATATATATATATATATATATATATATATATATATATATATATATATACATACATTTACATATAAATAAATATATTTTTATATATGTCATGTTTCTTTGAGTTTGTAAAGTATTATGTCATGTGATTTCAATTTTGTATTTAAACTGATGTGGTTTTAGGTGTTTGATATTACACCTGGTGATGCTATTGATGAAAGCGCTTGTGTTTGATTAAATCTACTGCTTTTGAACCTGGAGCCTTGCCTATGCTGGTTTTGTGCTATTTTTATTCTGTCCTTTGGGAGCGCAGGTGGAAATCAGTGGTGGCTGTGTTAGCAATTCATTTGTAATACCATACAGAAAACAAACATTCATAACTCTTTAACCATAACAGCTAGACTAAAAATGTAAATACAAAAGTTGTTCAGCAGACACTGACCTTTCCAACAGTGTAAATGCTGATAGTGTGTATGTAAGTCATTATTAAATATTTGCCAAGGAATGCTGATATTGTGCATTTTTACCTTTTTGGTACAACAGATCACAATATCTAGGTGAATGTACCAGGTAGACCCATATACTTTGTAATTAATTTGTTTGTATGAATGTCATATTTAAATTGATAACCTTAGACATTAGTGTGTGATGCTCTGTTCTGGAGATATTTACAGAAATATGATTAATATTATATTTCTCATAATTGATAAATAAACAAAGCATAATATTTCATCACCTGTAACAGACAGAGACTACATATCAGTGTAAAAGTTGTGTGGCTCAATGTCAGCTTCAAAATGATGTATCATTTGTGTTGTCACCATGCTCCTTTGCAAAGATATGGGCATAATAATGAGAAATATTGCAAATGCATAACTTTCATAATCCTACAAGACTAAACAAACTGTGATATCTGTGCCTGTGTACAGCATGCAGACACAATTCTTTTATCATGTTGTAAGGAGTATTACTGTCTTCAAAATGAGGTATTACTTGGGACATTGACACGCTCCCTTGCAAAGTTATTTACCAAACTATGCAAAAAAAAAGTACAGTTTTGTACCTACCATAAATGTAGATGTTCGAGGATCCACATTGCTGCAGTCCTAACCATTGGGTAGTCCGCTGTCCAGTCGGCCCGAATACCAAAGTATATGGCTGACGTCGGTCAAGGCGCGTTAGACTGACGTCAGGACGTCAGGGTACTAATGCGCATGACCGACGCCATATCCTCAGTCTTTTCTTGCCCCAGATGTCAGAAGACCCTAAAAAGACAAGGCCAAAACCAAAAACACCAAACACTCCTGCACCAAAAATATGTACAATATATACAAAAGTACAAGAGTATAACCTCACCCACACAACCACCCCTAAACACAGAGGGGAAGGAGGGAGGGTAAATTGGACTGCAGCAATGTGGATCCTCGAACATCTACATTTATGGTAGGTACAAAACTGTACTATGTTCTTCATTCCACATTGCTGCAGTCCTAACCATTGGGTAGAATCCCAAAGCAGAGGTAAGGGAGGCTGGCAAATCATAAGGAAGCAGGAGCTGTCAACATGCCTTGCAAAATAGCTGTGGCAAAACCAGCCCTAGATTTAGAGTAGAGAGGAAGGTGGTAATGCTTAGAGAAAGTATGCACTGAACTCCAAGTAGCTGCCTCCAAAATATCCTTAGTTGCCACCCCTTAGAAATGCTGTTGAAGTGGCAGTAGCCCTAGTGGAATGAGGCCTAATCCCAGCTGGAATCTCCTTGCCATGATGGGAATAACAAAATGCAATGCAAAACCCAATCCACTTAGAAATAGTTTGTTTTGACACAGGCTTGCCCTGAGAACTCAAAGCAAAAGAAACAAACAACTGCTGAGACTGCCTAAAATCCTTAGTCCTGCTTAAATAATAACACAACTGCCTGTGTACATCTAAAGTGTGCAAAATCTTTTCCCTCTTATTTTGGGGATCTGCATAGAAAGTAGGCAAATGAATAGTTTGGTTTAAAGCCACACTAGAAACCACCTTAGGCATAAAAGAAGGATTAGTACGTAATGATACCCTATCCTTATGGAAAATCAAAAGAGGCTCTACCGCCATAAGGGCCTGCAATTCAGAAACCCTTCTTGCAGAAGTAATGGCCAACAAAAAAGCAGTCTTCCATGACAAGTATTTCAATTCAGCAGCAGCCGCAGGCTCAAAAGGTTGTAGAGTAAGTTTCTCCAACACAAAATTGAGATCCCAAGCAGGAGTAGGAGCTTTACGTGGGCGTCTTATTTTCTTTGCCCCTCTAAGAAATTGCTTGAACAAAGGATGCGAAAACAATGGTGGGTCACAATCATAGTGAGCTGAAATTACTGCAGCATGAATCTTAATGGAAGAGAAAGACAAACCTTTGTCCAATAACTCAGTAAGATATTGAAGAGCCACACTCAAATTAGGCTCAGAAATCTCCAAATTCTTTGCTGCACTCCAAAATAAAAATCTCTTCCATTTTTCTCGTACACTTTCCTTGTACTAGGTCTTCTGGCTTCCATAATCACATTTAAAACTTGTTGAGGAAGTTGAGACCTGCTGTGTTTCAAAACAGAATATGCCAGGCTGTTAGATGAAGAGAGTGAAGCTTGACATTGAGCAGGTGACCGTCCCTCTGAGACAACAGGTGTGGAATCAAAGGTAAAGGCCATGGAGGCTTCCTTACCAAACTCCTCAGTAATGGGTACCAGTGTTGCCGAGGCCAATCTGGAGCTATTAAAATCATCCTTGGCTTGTCTTGTCTGACCTTTAGGAGCACCTTTGGGAGAAGAGGCAGAGGTGGAAAGGCATACACATGAAGATTTTTCCAACTGAAAGAAAGAGCATCCACTTTCCAAGCTGTGTGATGAAACCTCTTTGTGCAAAACTTTGGCAGCTGGTGGTTTAGTGGAGAAGCGAACAGATCTATGTCTGGAGTTCCCCATGACACTGTCAATTTCGAAATACATGAAGATCCAGTTTCCACTCGTGGGGATCCATGATTTGTCTGCTTAACACATCTGCTAAGGAGTTCTGTGCTCCGGCAGAAACCTTGCCTGAAGAGTTAGTTGCAAGCTGAGCGCAGTCTCCCATAAAATCATTGCTTGCCTGCACAACGGGTAAGAATGTGTTCCCCCTTGTTTGTTGATGTACCACATGACAGTTGTGTTGTCTGTTAGAATCAACACCTGCCCTGAAAGAAGTAACTCCTTGAAAGCCATTAATGCAAACTGGACTGCTAACATCTCCTTCATGTTGATATGTAGATGCTGTAGTCCGGCAGGCCACTTGTCTTGTATCCACTTTCCATTTAGATGAGCTCCCCAAGCAATGTCTGAGGCATCTGTCGTTAGAATCTGACTCGCCTCTGGCCGGGTCACAGAGAGTCCCTTGTTTAGGTGACATTCCTGAGCCCACCACAAAAATTCCTGTTGAATGCAAGGTATTATTTGAATGACAGTGTCCAAATCTTGGCAGTGCTGTGTCCACACATTTTAGTGATACCATTGCAGCTTCCTCATATGCAGTTTGGCAATGGGAAGCACCAGAATACAAGATGCCATGAACCCTAAGGCTTGAAGGACTGCCCTTGCAGTCAGCCCGGACTGAAGAGATAGTTGATGGAAGTAAATGGAAAGATTCTTTTGTTTGTCCGGGGTTAAAAAGGCCATCTGGGCTGCTGTATTCAGTCTCACACCCAGAAAGCACATGTCTTGAGAGGGTACTAGACTGGACTTTATTTCGTTCACAGAATACCCTAGGCATCTTAGCACTGCTATCACATATTCCAAATGCTGTAAAAGGTCTTCCCTTTCTTGAGCCAGAATCAGGCAGTCGTCCAAGTAAGGATAGATTTGAATTCCTTTTAGCCTGAAGTAAGCTATCACTGGAGCCAGAACCTTTGTGAATAGTCTGGGCGCAGTAGATAAGCCAAAGGGCAATGCAGAGAACTGATAATGGGAATTTCCAGCTCGAAAACGCAGATACTTCCTGCAACTTAGTCTGATAGGCACATGAAGGTAAGCCTCCTTGAGATCTAAAGTTACCATCCAGTGATCTTTGCCCAGCAGAGGTAAAAGCTGTTGTAACGTCAACATTTTGAACTTGGGAATGTCCAGATAAGTGTTGAGGATAGATAAATCCAAAATTGGTCTCCACGTGTCCCCCTTCTTTGGTACTAGGAACAGGCGAGAATAAAATCCTAGGCCCCTTTCTGGCACAGGGACTGGCTGAATGGCCCCCATTTGGAGTAACAGAGAAATTTGCTTGTGAGCCTCTTTTCTTTGCAGAGGAGGAATGTCTGGCATGCCTTTGAAAGGAGGCAAGGTATGGAAATAAAACCTGTAACCGTGGTGAATGATATCCAAAACCCATCTGTCTTGGGTAATTAAATCCCAATTTTCTTTGAAAAGAGCCAGCCTTCCTCCCAAAGGTGCTGCCAGACGAGAATGTACTGGCAGCTGAAAAGGCAGGTCATTGGGTCTGTTTACGAAAGGACTGACCCCTGCCCTCACCAGAAGTCTGAGCAGGTGAACTCCTGTTCTAGGCCTAAAAGAACCTTGAGCTCTGCCCCTACCACGTCTAGACCTACCCCTAGACTGGGAATCATAAGCAGGATATGTCCATCCCTTAGTAGGCCAATTTCTACTAAACTTGGAGGCTGCACTTGCAAAAAATCTTTAACAGTTTGCATAGACTTAGCCTTGTCCTCCATTTTCTTTAAAACTGCTTCCACAGGCGAACCAAACAACACGTCAGACTGTAAAGGAGCATCCAAAATCCTTGTCTTAACATGCTCAGCTAAATTCTGATCCCTCAACCAGGCGTGCCTCACGAAGAACAGAACCAGTGGCAGCCACCCTCGAGGAGGCCTGCACAGCATCAAAACCACATTGCAAAGAATGCTTACCCACCTGTTCAGACACATGAACTAAATCCTGCAACTCTTTACACTCAATACCTTCCGCCAGAGCATCCACCTTAGACTTCAATTGAGAAAGGAGATAATTTTGATATTTTAACATGTGAAACTGGCAATTCAACGCCCTCATGGCTAAAGTGGAAGAAGTATACACTTTCTTTCCCCATCTATCCAAAACCCTTGCCTCTTTATCAGGAGGAACAGGATTTTTAACAACAGAAGCCTTAACACCTTTAGGCCCCTGAGAAACAGTTTCCGGGTCTGCCCGAGGACTCTTAAAAAGATACTTATGAGCTTCAGGCACCCTATAGTACCTATCCGGTTTAACTGGGGCAGGAGGCAAAGAATCAGGGTTCAGGGAAGCCTCTGCAAAAACATCTTCCACCACATTCAGAACAGGAGGTATAGCTAAAGGCCTATGCTGGGGTAAAAACAAGAATTCCCTAAGCCTCTTCCTGGAATCAGAGAAATCTTGACCTTCCCATTTAAAATGCTCCCTCATGGAATGCAGAGTCTCTGAAAATGAAAAATCCTCAGGAGGAGAAGCTGAAGGAGTAGAATCATCCACATCAGAATCACTCAGAAGCCTCCGAACACTGCTCAAAACTTTCAAACTCCGGCTCCACCCTAGGCCTCTTATCAGGAGGGGGCATAGAACCTCTAATCATAGTAATCAAATCCTCTGCCATTTTAAGCATATGTTTCTTAGGCAAAGATCCCGAAGAGCTAGGAGAAACCCCCACTGAAGTTAAACCTGGCCTGCCTCTCAAAGAAGCCTTGGAAACAGAAGGGGAGGCTCTAACCACCTTAGGAAGAGAGGGAAGAACAGCCACCTGAGAAGCCCCTTCAGCCTGGCCTACCTCCTGAGAGGACACATCCTGTAACAGTAAAGTCTCTCCCTGAGACTCCAAAGAAACTCCTGGCAAAACCTCCGGCTCCACTGAGCCTTCTAAAGAACCGACGTCCGGGACTGCCGGTTCTTCCACTCTAGGCTTTGCTGCTTTGTCCTTGCGCTTTTTGGACGAAGCGGGCGTCGGAGCATCCGACGGCATTTTATAATTACAACGCTTCCCAAACACTAACCTGGCACAGTCTAACCTTCTCTTAATAGTGCGTTTGTTAAATCTAGCACAAGAGCGGCATCCAACAACGTCGTGCTCAGGCCCTAAACAAGGTATACACAAGGTATGGTAATCCCTATGAGGTATCTGTTTCCCACAAGAAATACAGTTATTCACTTTTCTGACATCCGGTTAAATACTGAGGCAAGAAAAAAACAAAATATTCCCCAACGGGGTACTTAGCCAACTTTGATTCGGTCTGAAACTCCGACTTCAGAAAATTTCAGAACGCCAACCTGCACTCGCAAAACTGCTTCTGCATCGGACCATGCGGCAAAAAAGACTGAGGATATGGCGTCGGTCATGCGCATTAGTACCCTGACGTCCTGACGTCAGTCTAATGCGCCTTGACCGACGTCAGCCATATACTTTGGTATTCGGGCCGACTGGACAGCGGACTACCCAATGGTTAGGACTGCAGCAATGTGGAATGAAGAACATTCATAGTTTCTATAAACGTACAGACACAGCTCATTTACCATGTTGTAACTATTAATACGGTCTTCAAAATGAGGTATTACTTCGCACATTGACAGGCTTCCTTGCAAAGTTATTTACCAAAATATGAAAAGAAATTCACACTTTTCATAACCTTAGTCCTAAACAAACTGTGATATCTGTATATGTGTACAGTATAAAGACAGTTATTTTATCATGTTGTAAGGACTAACACTGTCTTCAAAATGAGGTATCACTTGGCACAATTACATGCTCCACAGCAAAGTTATTTACCAAAATATGAAAAAAAATTCCATAACCGAAGTCCAAAACAAAAAATTATATCTGTACATATATGTCCAGCATGAGAGTTTTTTTTTCATCCTGTAACTACTAATACTGCCTTCAAAATGAGGTATTACCTAACCTGTTGGCATGTTCCCTGACAAAGTTATTTAGCAAAATATGAAAAATTATCAAAACTCTCATAACCGTAATTGTAACCAAACTGTGATGTGTGTACACCATGCAGACAAAGTTCTTTTTCCATCTTGTAAGTACTAAAACTGTCTTCAAGATGACAAGTTTCAGACTTTTACAACTAAATATGAAAAATATATGTAGCAGCCATAAATATATGGAGTGTCCCACACATGTGCTTGCAATGTGATAATGACTTTTAGTAATGTGAATTAACAGTGACAGCTGCCAATGATTTTACCTGACAAGTGCTAATGACTCTGGTATACTGTAATTGCACAAATAATGTGATAATCACCTGCATGTCTTGACCGCAAGATTCTGCATGCTCTTACAAAGGTGATAACTACTCCACGTAACCTTTTGAGCAAACATTCATTACATTCATGGTGCAAGTATTCTGTAAGACTGAGCATTACCATCTGTCAGGAAAAACCAAGAGTAGTACTGTAAAAGTTTTATAAAAGTTCTGTATTACTTAGCCCTTCCTGTCATCTAAATTCTACACGACTGATAAAAACAGGGAAAAAAATTATTGCAGGATGGTTACTGACATTCTCTTGTATGTGGTAGCACTTTCAAACAGTTCTTACTCAACATGTTCACCAGCTCCCTACCAGTTATTTCCCAAACTAAGAAAAATATCATAATTTACTTAACACAATTCATAATCAAATGGTTATTTGTACATGTGCACAGCATACAGATAGTTCTTTAACAATCTGAAAAGTGTTACTCAGCATGTGTACAAGTTCCCTAGCAGTTCTTTTCCTGTGTTGTAAGTAGTGACAATGGTGTTTTATTTACCATACTGGCCCTACTTGGCTGTATGTAAAGAGGAAAAACAGGGTAAGGTCCGCCACTCCACTAATATGTCGAGGACGGGCATGAGACTTCAGCTCGTGGGTGTCTGAAGTGTCCCATACCTGTGCTGGCTGCCCACTCAGACTGCTGGTAGCAGCAATGATTCCAGACTGCATGCAATGCCAGCACTCTGCCTTACCTCTGCCTTTTTTACTACACCAAAAGGGAGGGAGACTGAGTGGAGAGCTAAACCAAGACAACATGTGAAAAGACTAAGACTGACCCAGGCTTTGTCTTTTTGCATGTGTCCTTTCTGGAAGGGAAACACTGCATCACAGTGGCACCCCTGAGGCCATGCTTAACTAGGAAAGCAGCACTATGGGACTGAGTTGAAGAGTTCCCATCTGCCATACAGGTCGATCCCAAGATCCATGGTGGTTGGGTATGACACGCAGCGATGCACCCAGCAGTCCAGGCACAACTTTATGTTGTACAATATATATTGTACATTTTATTGCGGTCAGCAATCTGCTAGACCCTTACGGCCATGGTACTCGCCAAAGCATTCAACACAGGCTGAATTTGCAGGTCGGGCATCCCCATGATGGTTCAGCACGTTTGCCCTTGCTCGCACAGTGTTTGCATCTCGACTTCTGCCATTTCACTGGGAAGTGTAAGCCTTGTTCAAATCGGCTCATGGGCTCTGGGACAGTAATCTCAATGTATCTTCCTTTTCTTGTAGCTGGCCATGAGGTTCATGCCTAGGTTTCTTCAAAACTTTAACTGCGTTGCATGAATAACCCATCCGGAATGTGTTAAATGCTGGTGGTTGTTACTCATATGGAATAAAATGTAAGCATTTACTATGGCCACATCCCATAGGAACCAGAACAGGTACAGCCACCATTTTTGTGCCTTTCGTGCATTTGAATACTGTGTCCTGAGCTGATCAGCTCGGTCCACCTCATTCATGTATGTGTTGTACATGTTTACAACTGGTGAACATGGCACTGAAGCTTTTTGTTCCATCGTGCTGTCTCCTGCATGTGCTGGACCTGACAAGGTTGGGTTACTATTATTTGACAAGCAGAAATACTGGGTTGCTATCCTTCCATTCAGTAGCAAGCTGTGATCCACTCTGCAACTGCTTGCACTACCCTCGAGGTACTTCAGTGGCCTGTCTGTTGAATGTTACAGGCCATCCTGACCTATTGCTGCACATGGTTCTGCAGCAGTACAGACCATCTTGCAGCAGTTACTGTGCCAGAGGTGAAGAAACTGTCAAAGTAAACGTGATGTTTCATTCAAATCAGTCCTCCAGTTAGGTCAATCACAACTCGGTGTGCCAGACCAACCTCTGTGATATGCTCTGCATCTCCAGTGTATACCTGGAATTCATGCACGTACCCATTGTGTGACTCAGCCAGCACCCATACCTTAATGCCATACCTCTCGGGCTTGCCAGGCATAAACTGTCTGTCAAACGTCCACAGAAGCCAACCATAGCTTCGTCTACTGCCACCTCGCAATGCACATTATACTGTGCCCTACATGCATGAAGTATGGCATCCAGTATTGGCCATACATGATGCAGCTTGTCATGATCCAGAGCCCTGTACCAGTCTGAGGTGTTTGTCACTGCAGTGGAAATACTGCTCAATTTTTTCAAACCTCTCTCTGGTCATGTACTCTGCTACTGGGAAATGACCATACAAATGATGTGTTTCCCAGTATTGCCCGTATTCTGGAACATGTAGAATAGACATGTATATTCTGACAAGAAATGTGCGTATGTCTCCAGGACAAACGGGACTCTACCGCTTATCAACCTTGCCTGCTGCAACCTGCCTCTGTGCAACATAACGGTTAGTTTCATTGGCAATGAGTACAATTCCTCTGGAAACATCAAACTGAGGAAGTCCATCTCTGTGCTGTCTGAGTCTGGGTTGGTTACTGGGCCGACCGGACACACAAAAGTCATCATTGTCCTATATGGACAGACTCAAAAAACTCCAACTATTCTCTTGTCTCATATCACCTACTTAGAGGCAATCTCTGCTTGGCTTACAAAGCCATGTCTGACCCAGCTCTGTTAGAAATGCTACATCTAAAGAAATTCCAATCCCTCCACACCACACACTCCAAAGACCTCAAACATATTACCACAATCAACAGAACATGCTGGAGGGACAGGTTCATAACACAGAGACTGTCCATTCTATGGAACAGACTTCCTATACATGTCAAGCAGACAGCCTCACTGGCCCTCTTCAAGAGAAATCTTGATGAGTGGCTGGAAAATAGAATATTCACCCCAGGAATCACTCTAGTGGCTTTACTCGACAGAGGCACTAGGAACTAAGGTCAGGTGGCATGATGCCGGGGTAATCATATAGGCTAGGTCATAGGCGCCGGAAGCTGTTAAAGACTGAGGGGGCAGAGGGTGACAGGGGCACTTAGTGAACTAAAAAGGGTAATTTTTATAACTATTTGCTACCACAACATAGGTTCACTTGGAGGACATTTTAAGCTTAGCCAATTCCCTTTTGGTGCTTGAATTAACATTTTCTGATTGGTCTTAGCTATCCCCATAGCTGATGATTGTATATTAGCCCTAGTGAGAACTGTGATCATACCATAGATAATTTGAGGGGGCCATGTAATGGATGCAGCATTTAGGAACTGCCTATCCATTAGTGGCATGAGGGGAAATCCTGGAGTACATTTTCTATTACCCATCCTTAGATTCAAGTTGCATTTGAATATGGACTGATGAGCTTTGCTTTATTTTTATGGATAGTCTGTTCCGGAACAGTGGTAGCCTCTATGATATATATCCATCTCTCCACAACATTCAGTTTAGATACCTGGACTGAGTATTTCTGATGCCATTTGACTTGCTGATGTTCAGTAGGTCCATCTGTATTATGTCGGAGGATGCTTTGTATGCCAGACATGTCACCTCTAAGCACTCTGTAGGATACTGAGTATAGTAAAAAATCTTTGAGGTGGCCCATGCAAGACCTATTGTTTAGGACTGGTATCCTTTTAGTAAGGTACCTCTGAAGATATTGCAATTGTTGCATGGGGCTGGACAGATACATGCCAAAGTGGGCATTATACAAAATGACTGACATAATGGAGAGCTTTGTAAAGGGGGACAACAACATCTCTACATCTAGTCACAAACAAATCTGTTTATAAGCTGTGCAATATAGAAAGGCTTTCCTATGACTCTGGGCACATGTTGGTCAAAAGTTAGGTCACTGTACACACAAGTTTCCAAATGCCAAACAACTGGATTAGTTCACAGAGGGCATTGTCATGATTTTGACACCAGTTATTATTTGGGACAAACCTTCCTGCACGATGGTTAAGTCATTTGGGGATTCAATAACTTCTCCTAGCTTGCAGTCATCTCAAACTTAGCTGGCCAAAGCTCTTTGGTATTTCCTTTTACTTTTGAGATGTATATGCCAAACAGAAAAAGACTCGGCACTGAACCCCGGGGGACTCCATTGGTGACTGGTCTCCTCCCCTGTTTTGATCTCCTGCATCCTGTGTGCCAAGTTGGCAATGCAGCTGGTGATTAAGTGTTTGCTCCTACATTATTCATCTTTTGTACTACATCTGTTTAGGGGATTGTGTCAAAAGGCTTGGCCAGGTCAAGGTAATGTGGTGCGAACTGTTTTACCTTCATCCATTGCTTTAGTAACAAGAGTAAAGCTTAAAATTTGTCCATGATTTTGAGCCTTTCACACTTTCCTCTCGGCTGTTTTCAAACACATTTTTAGGGCCATGCATACATCTATACATTCTCTGATTCACCTTCCTGATTGTATTAAATTATATTCCTTGTATAATACAGCACACTTGTTAGACTTAAGTTAGAGTGCATTTTAAATTTATTGTTTAAACATTTTTCCAGTAGGCAATGAAGCAAAATGCATGCACCAATAATGACAAAACTGCCCTATTCAGAACATTTCCATGATAATGGTCTACTTCCACACACAATTGCATTTTAAATTTGTTTTAACATTTGTGAAGTAGGCAATGAAGCAAAATGTATGCACCAATAATGACAAAAAGTACAGTTGTGTACACTTACCAGAAATGTAGATGTTAGAGTGTATTCACTGTTGCAATCATCACATTTGGGTTATCTGCTTGCAGTAGCCCTCAGTCGGCTTGATTATCAAAGTCTTGAGTCCTGCGTCGGCTGCTGTCTCATCTTCCATGACGTCAGGTAGTCAGGGGTATAAAGCATGCAGCCGATGTCATTACATCAGTTTTTCTTGTCCCAGATGTCAGGTGCCACCATAATGGGAAGCAATTATATACAAGGTTACACCTCCAACAAAAAAAGCAAATACACCAAAAAGCTTTAAGCATAGTAAACAAGAATAGAGATATAGTCAATAGAAGTCAGGGGGCTGGAGGGAGGGTAACCAGGACTGCAACAGTGAATTCACTCGAACATCTACATTTATGGTAAGGGTACACAACTGTACTATGTTCTTTGTGTTTCACTGCTGCAGTCATCACATTTGGGTAGATTCCCAAAGCTAAGGATGGGAGGAGGTAATTAGATAGCATTAGGACTAGCTATAAGGCCCTGCAAGACTGCAGTGGCAAAGCCAGCTCTGGATTTTGAGAAAATAGGCAAATGGTAATGCTTGGTGAAGGTATGTACAGAATTCCAGGTAGCAGCTTCTAGGATGTCCCTTTTAGAGACACCTCTGAGAAAGGGTGGAGAGGTAGATGCAGCCCTGGTTGACTGTGAAAATGGCCTTCCCCTCGCCCCTGCAGCAAATGCAATCAGCAGCTGTTCAGATTTCCTGAGAGGTTTAGTCCTGGCCAAGTAAAATCTAAGTTGTTTGTGCACATCTAAAGAGTGCAGCATACGTTCCCCTTTGTTCTGTGGATTAAGAAAGAAGGTTGGAAAATGAATGGACTGATTAAGGGCCACACTGGATACCACCTTGGGCATGAAAGAAAGACTGGTCTTGAGGGACACCCTGTCCACATGAAAGAAAATGAAAGGCTCCACTGCCATGAGGGCCTGTAATTCAGACACCCTTCTAGCTGAAGTGATGGCCAAGAGGAAGGCTGTTTTCCAAGAAAGGGATTTCAACTCAGCATTTGCAGCTGGTTCAAAAGGAGGCAGAGTGAGCTTTTCCAATACAAAGTTAAGGTCCCAGGCTGGTGTAGGGGATCTCCTGGGTGATCTTAGTTTTTGGCCCCTCTGAGGAACTGCTTCAGCAGTGAATGAGAGAGGAGGGGTGGTTCTGTGTTGTAATGAGCTGAAATGGCTGAGGCATGAATTTTGAAGGAGGAAAAGGAAAGGCCCTTATGAAGCATCTCAGTTAAGTATTGAAGAATCTGAGGTAAATTGGGCGCTGCTGTGCCCATGCCCTGAGTTTGGTTCCAGGAAAATAATATTTTTCCATTTTTCAGTATAGGAGTTTCTAGTACTAGGCCTCCTTGCTTCCAGAATGACATCCAATACTTGCTTACTGAGGGATGGTAAAGGAGAGATCGGGTAATTAGCCAGGCTGCCAGGTTCAGGGTTTGAAGCTGTGGGTGCAGAATCTGACCCTCCTGCTGGGACAGCAGGGCAGGTGCCATGGTGCCATCAGTGATATACTGCGCAAAAGGGGGTACCAGTGTTGGCGTGGCCAGTCTAGTGCAATCAGTATCGTCCTTAGTTTGTCCCGTTTGATCTTTAGCAGTACCTTGGAGAGGAGAGGCAGAGGGGAAAGGCATAAACTGACAGGTTTTTCCAGGTGAAGGACAGGGCATCCACTTTCCAAGCTTGTTTGTGGGGAGTCCTTGTGCAGAATTTGTCCAATTGGTAGTTATGGGGGGAGGCAAACAGGTCTATCTCTGGGCTCCCCCCATTTGTTTCTTAACATGCTGAATACCTTTGGTTCCAGTTTCTACTTGTGTGGGTCCATGAGATTTATGCTTAGGTCATTTGCCAGTGTGTTTAGCTTTCCTGGCAGGAACTGAGCCTGTAGGTGTACTTGGTAGCTCAAGAGAAATCTTGACCGGTGGATGGGAGATCGTAGGTTTACCCCGGGAATCATCTCTGTGTCACTGCTGGACAGAGGCACAACAAACTAATGGGCACTGTATTTTTTAACATAAGGGGTGGCGTAAGCCACAAAAACTCTGGGCTAGGCTTATAAATGCCTTAGGGCAGATAGCCTAGTATAAACCTATGAACCTATGAACCTAAGGCTGTGTTCCACAGAGCCATAGCTAGTCTGCAGAGAAGGTATGAGTGGGTTCCCCCCTGCTTGTTTATGTACCACATAACAGTGGTGTTGTCCGTCTTTACCAATAATTGTCCTGGTAGAAAGTGGTCCTTGAAGGCTGTCAGAGTACACTGTACAGCTAACATTTCTTTTTGATATATATGCAGGTGCATTTGACTTGGGTTCCATTTGCCCTGAATGCACTGCCAAGCCAAGTGAGCCCCCCATGCATAGTCTGAAGCGTCTGTTGTTAGGATTTGGGCAGCAGAGAGTAGAGTGAATGGCAGTCCCTTGTTTTGGTGGCAGGTCTCTGCCCACCAAAGGAACTATCTGTAGACAAGGTATGATAGGAATCATAGTTTCTAGATCCTGAGAAAGTTGACACCATATGCTTTTTAGATACCACTGTAGTTTCCTCATATGCAGTCTTGCATATGGAATTAGTAGAATGCAGGAGGCCATGAACTCCAGGGCTTGCAGAATTTTCCTAGCAGATAGCTGGGTCTTTGTGGCCAGTAGTTTGAAGGCGAGCGTGAACGTGAGGTACGCCATCTGGGAAGTTGTATCAAGCTTGCTCCCAGGAATACAATTTGTTGGCAGGGTACAAGATGCGATTTCTTTTCGTTTATGGTGTACCCCAGAGAAGTTAGCAATTTCTTTACAAATGCCAGATGATTTAATAGTATGCCCTAGCTTTCGGCCTGAATTAGACAATCGTCCAGGTATGGGTATATTTCTTTGCCTGCAAAATGCAATGACTGGAGCCAGGCACTTTGTGAATACCCTGGGCACAGTAGATAAGCCAAAGGGCAGTGCAGAGAACTGATAGTGCATGTAGCCTGCTCTGAAGCGAAGGTACCCTCTGCAAGATTCCCTTATTGGGATGTGCAGGTAGGCTTCCTTTAAATCCAGTATTGCCAACCAGGCATCTTTGCCTAGCATGGGAAGCAGCGGATGACAAGTTAGCATCTTGAATATTGGGATTACCAAGAAAGTGTTTAGGATAGACAGATCCAGGATATGATGCCTGGAATTGTCTTTTCTGGGTACCAGAGTAGAAACACTATTCCCATTCTTCTGGAAAAGGTTGAATAGCTCTGATGCTTAAAAGAAAGAGTACTTGCTTTTGAGCCTCTGCCCACTGATTTGGGGGTAGGTCTGGCCAGCCGTTTGGGGTTGGTAAGTAGTGGAAGTGAAATCTGTATCCTTGGGAAACTATATTTAAAACTCATTTGTCCTGGGTAATGAGTTCCCAATTTTTGGCATGCAGGGCAATCTTTCTCCCTAAAGGAACAGTTAGTTGAGCAGGGCTTGGAAGGTTTAAAGTTAAGTCACTGAGACAGTTTACCATAGGGGAGGGGTCTTACTACTCCCTGCTTTGGAAGTGGGAGCCCCCCACTGTTTAGACCTGTGAGTACCTTGGGACTGAAGCCTGGGTGTTCTGCTGGTTCTGGGTTTGGACTGAGAAGGCCTGGAAGAGGCAGGAAAGGACCAATTCTTAGAGGCCCAATGCCTACTAAATCTGGGAGGTTGCACTTGCAGGAAATCTTTAACAGTTAGCATAGATTTAGCTTTTTATAGGTTCATAGGTAGGTACTAAGCTATCGGCCCAAGGGCCTACGTCAGCCTAGCCAACAAGGTTCCCTGGCTTACGCCACCCAAGAAAGTTATTTTCCTGTGCCACTTTCGAGCAGAGACACAGAAGTGATCCCCGGAGTGTATTTCCTATTTCCCATCCACTCATCAAGATTTTTCCCCCTTATATCCCGGGATACACAAGCTCTAAAATGAAACATTTGCAACATGACCTCTGCAGCAGTATGTCCAAGTAGGCACAAGTGCCCAAATGAAACACTGTACATGAGACCCCTTCAGTAGTATGTCCAAGTACGTCCAAGTATGCAAAAGAACCACAACGAAACATTGCCCACAATAACCTTTTCAAGGGGGATTGGGAGGATGGCCTAATGGTTAAGGTGCTTGCCTTACAAACACAAAGTGCAGGGTTTGAGTCTCACAAGGGATAATTGGCTAAGCTTAAAATGGCTCAAGGGCAGTTAGCTTAGTCCTAATCTATGAACCAATAGTATGCCCAAGTATGCACAAGCACTAAAGTGAAACATTGGCCACGCGACCCACAACTGAAGACCAGAAGTGATGCTGGGATTCTAAAGCAAGAATCACCACCTTAATTTCCCTGATATTTATGCGGGCCTGCCCTTTCTTGACAAAACACTCTGCACTGGTCTGAAGCATCTGATTCTAGAAGTTGATAGGTAGGGGGTTGGAGGGTAGGTGGTTGAGAAAGAATGACAAAAAAATGGATAACACAGATGGAACATTATGGTGAGTACAAACTTCTTTATCTGAAGTTGTCAGTTTTCATTCTATCCTCAACCTGTGGGACAGAGTCTCCAGCTACCTTAGACCCTGGGTAGCTCATGGAAGGATGTTCCTCAACAACAGTACAGACCATCTTGCAACAATTGCTGTGCCAGCCTGCCAGAGGTATAGAAGTTATCAAAGTACATGTACTCTAAGTTTCAGCTGAGGGGTCTTTTGAAAGCTGACACGTTTTCACAGTTATTTAAATAACTTTTGAATTAAATGATCCTGGGATCCAAAGTAAAATGAGTACATGATACAATGTTGAATTGCAGTAGTTCACAAAAATATGAAGCATATAATCGCAATGGGGGCTTTACTGTGTATCAAATTGTAAAAAATGACAGAAAGAACATGGTGGGGGGTTGAAATGACTGCACGTAGACAAACCCAAATCTGCCTTGTACATTCATCAATGTGATAACGACATCTACTTATATAAATAACAGTGACAGCTGCTTAGAGTTTTACCTGAAAAGTTAGAATGTCTCAGTGCTATATTGTAACTGCACTTATTGTTAATGTGATAATGACCTGCACTTCGTTACTGCACAGTTATGCATCCTCAGATACAGGTGAAAACTGCTGCACATAACCTGTTTAGTAGGCATTCATTATATTACCTTGTGCAGGTGTTATGTAACACGCACATTATTATCTGTTAGAAAACCAGAGTAATTCAGTAAAAATTGTATAACATACATTACCGAGTCCTTCCTCCCACCTAAACTCTACACATGACTGACAAAGCCAGGAATATTGCCCAAAATATATGGTAGCTCCATGCTGGTAATAGTCTGCAAGTAATGACCTTTACTTCACTCAGGCAATTACTGAGTAGAATCAGAAAGAGAATTACAATCAGAAATGTCTAACTTATTCAGTAGACAGAAAGACTGAAGCAGATTATACATACAGAAAGACTGAAGCAGATTATACATGCAGAACGTCTGGATATATTCATCAGCACTGTTCCTGTTAAACAGCATTCCAACATTTCTACAGCCTTATTTATCAGCAGTGTTAACATATTGATTCCAGTCACATTTCATTTCTTCCCATTTAATTCAAGTACACACTTGAAAGCAGGATACATAAAAACCTTTTTCATAACCATCACAGAAACTTGAGCCAAAGATAACATATGCTTTTTACACCACATTTGCACTACAATATTCTAACAAATAGATCAGCTCAGAGAATAGGTCGTGGCACCATGCTACAAATTAAACTAAGCCAGTGAATCTGTATAACACAGCTAGCTCCCAGAACACTAAAAAGGCCAAATGGATTGCTCAATTATGCAAAAGCTTTTCCCTTACAAACTAATGAATTATTTTTCCCAGTAACCCCTTCAGTTGTTTGTGTTGTGTATGCACAAGTACCAAGATGACACAAACTATTTTGCCCAGCAGTCTGATTATGTATGCAGAAGCACTTCCCTGATACACAATGAATTATTTTCCCCAAAGAACATCTTTGTTAGTATGCCCAAGTATACACATGCATCAAAATGAAGCCAACATTCACTCACGTGATCCCTTCAGTAAAACGTGGAGGTATCCAAACAAGTGCTTGATATTAGGAGATCCGAACTGTCAGTGGTTAGGTGAATGATTCTTCATGTATCATGCACAACTGAAAGCTATTATTGCATGGGACTTCAGGCTGTTTCTTGTGGATGATGTAGAATTTAACAGTTGCATACTTATTTCCGTCCGTCATGTTCATTTTCCCCCTTTTGTACTATTTTGTATATATTTACACATTGTGAACCAGATAATGACAAAATAGTTTAACAGCTGAATGGGTAGGTACAGATGTGCACAACCAGACACGGAAAAAGTATGAATGAATCAGAAAGTCACAGTTCTGCTGGACACAAACATGTACTTGACATACAACCATCATACAAATAAACACAGTCCATGCAGATAATACAAGTGCAAAACAAAAATGACTAAACAGATGCCAAAATTGCACCATTGCCCCCACATCCTCTTAACTCCAAGGTTGCATAACTCAAGAGAAAAGCAAAAATGCCATACAAAAGAAGTCACTGTTAGTGCACAAATCAAAACATCAGCAGCGGCTAAGTGTAGCTATGCCACATTCAGTGAAATGCACCTTCAAGTCCAATGGTCATTTAACTAAAAGAGCTTTCGACCACTTCAATTCAATCAATTGGTATTCAGTGAAATCAGTATTCAACCACATGCCATGGAACCCCCTCATCTTGGCATGTCTATCTCTAAATTAAATTAGTCAATGTTTTCTTAAATTACTTACATAACTCCTCCAGTCAGAGTTCATTCATACAGTATGCTAATGACTCAACTATCATCTGTTCTTTAACACTCTGTCTCATCTTCAACAAATTATGCAAGCTGCTTTTACTTCCATTGAAATCTGCCTTTCCAGGTTACTGATAATGGATACTACACTAAATAAGAGTTATTGCACAGCTGTAACTATGGTGTATAATAATGATGAAAAAAATATCAGAAATTATATATCTAGTGATAATTTCAGGAACTTATTGACTTTAAACACTATTACAATAGGGTTAAATATAATTGGTGACAATTTAAATTTATCTAAAACAAACAATCTATGACAATGTGATCATTCCTCAAAACAAAAAAAATAAATAAATACATTCACCATATATCTTACAGAAAAATAGCCTTAGTAAGAAATTTAAAGATGCCACCAGAGGTACAAATATATTTGATACGATAAATATTAATGGTAAAAATAAGAGAACACTGTCCCTTTGAAACCAATGCTTCCATTACTTGATGGTTATGCATTTTTTGCAAGTTTAAGTATAGTTGAACAGAAAGATACTATTGAATTCTAAAATTTTCGTAGTTATGTTTTGACTATGAATTATAGAATGGCAGAAAAACATTCATGTGAAAAACAATTACATAAATAAGAAGTTATGTACTTACCATAATGTTCCATGTGAGTTGTTCTTGCCTTCATTATTACTGATGGGTTCAGAGCCGATCATCGGCTCAGAGTTGGCCAATTTGCAAAGCTCGAGGTCTCAAACAGCTCGAGGCCAAAGCCCTATCCCACAATGCACCACTACATTCCCCAGATCTTGTTTGCTGCCAACTAGTGTAAAACCTACCCCAGATTCCAAGAAAATCATACAGTCCAGTGTGAAAGGAAAATCAAAACCACAATGGTACCTCTCGAACTTCCAGACATAGGAAGGGGGTAGGTGGGGGGGGGTCATAATAATGAAGGCAAGAAGAACAACTCACATGGAACGTTATGGTAAGTACATAACTTCTTAATGTGAAGTTGTTCAATCTTGCCTTCATTCCTACCACGGCCGGCCTTAGGCATAGGCGAACTAGGCAACCACCTAGGGCACCGTACAGAACGTCCGTATAAAGGGCGCAACTTGCAGGTATTTATTTTTCCAATTATGCTGGCAGCAGAACCATAGGGCGAAGGGGAGGGGCGAGCACACTCCCACTTTTGTAGCTGCAGCCTGCAGGTTGGCCAGGAGGCTTCGGCAATTAAATGATGACGAGGCTTCTCCTTTAAGATAGAACATGCATCTCATACACGCACGCCAATGTAGATGTAAAGGCGTTCTGCAATCGCGCAGAAGTTAAACTTGTAGTAAATTTAAAAGATGGGTTAAGTCGATATGTGCGCGTGTGGCCGTTCATTTTAAAAAAGAAGGTAAGTGTGTGTGTGTGTGTGTCATTTAAACTGGGTTTCTGTATGTGAGGAAAACTGTATGTGTATGTACGTATGTGTATGTATGGAATTTGAATTAAGGCTTTCTGTTTGAGAGGTAAAGTGCATGTGCTACTGTTTGAGAGAGTACGGGTGTGTGTGTATGAGAAAAAAGGTGCATGTCTGTGTGTTTTATGAGATGGTGTGGAATTTAGATTAGTCGGAAATGGGTACTATGGGGCTGACTGAAAGGTTTAATGGGTAGTAAGTATTGATAATCTCCCAAATCACTGTAATATAATGTCTTGCCTAGTTGGGAAGATTTAATCTGTTTGTTTAAGGTAGGTATGTGGTAATGTTTAAGTAATGTGCCATTTTCTGCTTCGCTTCTTTGAGTATCTGATACCAAAGAGCTGGGCCTAGTCTAGCAAAGGCTTTCTCCTGTGGTGGTTTTAAAAAGAGGTCTGCGTGTGTATAGTGAGAGGGCTTGCGTTATAGTTTATCATGGGGACGGTGTCCCATTTTTATCAGGTTGTAGATTTGATTTCTAATCCTTCACTCTGGCATTCATTAGGCAAAAAGGGATAAGGTTGTTCTGATGTAGATGAAGGGCAAAGAGAGTATGATGAGAAGGATGACTTGATAGAACCAGGGAAAGAAGAGCACCTTGTGATAGTACTAGTGGGCCAGTTCTTAAAGTCCAAGACAGCAGCTAGCCTTGAGTAATTTGCCTTTTTAATGGAATTTTTCTGCTATAATTAGGTATGCTAGAACATAGCACTCTCAATTCTACTCTGCAGTTCCTCCCTTGGCAATCTCCACTGTGACCCACACTGTGAGGGTCTCCTAACAAGAACAGTTGTGTGCTCCTTCCTTACACTGTGCCAGCTTCAAGAGTTGGCACGTGTCTGCACTACAGACTTGAAGGTTTGTGAGGTGCCATCATACAGCATCTCATGAAAGATTTTGCTCGGCTAATCTCCACTTTCCCATGTTGCTGCACTAATCGTTTATGTGCTGGGCAGGCCATGCAGGTGCACACTGAGGATGTGCTCCTTAGGGGAGGGGGTGTAGGTCTGGTATCTGTGCAACAGAGAGTATTTCCGGGTGTGCTTGGTTTTGTTACAAGAGAGTTCCCACCCTGTTCCATATGAGGATACAGGAGAAGAGCTGTTGTGGCCAAATTAAACAAACTCTAAAGTCTTGCCTGCCAGGTAGATGTCATCCTTGATCAATAAACCAAACTAGTAGGTTTTGGCAGCTTATTCAAACTTGGGCGAGCATTCTGCTCCCATATTTCCATACTCTGGAACAAACTACCTAACTATATCAAACAAAGCTCCTCATTAGCACTCTTCAAGAAAAATCTTGATGATTGGATGGGAGATAGAAAATTTACCCTTGGGATCACTTCTGTGGCTCTGCTTGACAGGGGAACAGGAAAATAATTGTCTTGGGTGACAAAAGCCAGGGTACCGTTTGGCTAGGCTTATATAGGCCCTAGGGCCAATAGCCTAGTACCTACCTATGAACCTACGTTGGCCCATTTTCAGCCAGGACCCATTTATAAAATAGAAAAACAGTTCAGATAAGCCTACATCCATTTTTTAAACCACACCCTACTAAAGGTAATGGTGGTAGTGCTCTATTAATAGCAGACCAGGCGTTCCTTTTCCAGTCAGTACTCCCTAGTACATCCTATGGAATTCCTAGCTGTCATCTAGGATTGTAAAAAATTTAGACTGCAATTCATAGACTGACACTGAGAACTTGCACAGTGCTAATATTCAGAAGTGCTGATGACTGATATCATCCCTCTCTAACACCTTCCAAACTCTTCTATCCTTTACCACCAAATCTAGGTACTACTCTTTTTTGTTCTTTCTCAGTAATTTTTTTTATAACATAAAACCCTTTCTCTCTCTTTATTTGGGTTTTCTCATACCCACTACTGTATGTATTATAATTGTTTTTCTTTACTCTAATAACTTTTTAGTATAATTTCTTTTTTACGGTAATATTTTCAGAGTTTATAACCTGCACATTATAATTTCTTTTTACCAATATTTTCACTTTATGTGATTTTAAATGTCTTTTTTTTTTTTTTTTACATATGTATAACATTGTCACTATGTATGTTTGGAGTTTTTCTCCCCGGGCCTCTACTGAAAATGGACATATATCCAGTTAGACTAGCCTGGTCAACAAAAGTAAAATAAAAATAAATAAAAATTCTCTGCATGCAGTGGCTTACAACTAAAAAGACATGCATTATGCATCATTTCTGAATTTCAACACTTTTTTGCAGGGATGCAAATTGGCATTGCACACTATTTGTCTAAGTCCCTGCTATAAGCAATCCTGCAGCCTCTTCCTAGTGGGGCAGCTTGGTATACATCTTGTATGGATGTGCCTAGGGGGCCATCCTTACTAGGCACCCAAACCCATCAGTTGTCACATTTCCTACAGATGTAGCACTGTCTGTACTTAAGTAGCTCAGTGATCTCAATCATGGTTACTAACCCCAAACGCTTTGTGAAAGAACTTCATTTCTGCCATTTGCTTTTATAATCTCATTTGTTTGATCACTACATGAGAGGCTTTTACACCAGGATGTGGATTAGGAAATAGCTTGGTGAAGTATTAGTTTTGTCCAGAACTTGGCTCTTGCTTCACCATTCTAGCACAGTCTGGTACAATGGCCTAAGCTCTGTCACAGCTGCAGTCATCAATTTGTTCCCTTCACTCTTGCCTATGAACAAAACACCAGGTTAGTTAAATGTCTCCTCCTTATCATAGCTGTTTGCCTTTCACCTGCCAAGAACAGTCACCTTTTCTTCCAGAAAACAATTATCTGCTTTGGAAGAGCTACTTTTCATTTTAGCTGCTTCATACTCTGTAGAACACTTTCCAGTGTTTGCTGGCAATCCTGTTAATGTGGGGTCATGAAGACAATATCATTTACAAGCAGGAAAATTAATGTCCCAAGACTGGATATTCTTCAAATCTTAACTCTATCTTGCAATCCTGTCCTAGAAAACAGTGAACAGGAGGGATAATTGAGACCATATCTATGGTTGAATCATCTACTGATCTGAACATGTTTGACTTGATGTTGTGTGTGTACACAACTACGCCTCCTTAAGTACAGGGACCAAATAGTATGTAACTGCATTCCTAGGACCCCAGACCCCATACCTTAGAGAAGGCGTTCAGAGTGTATACATTTATATGGCTTCTCCAGATCCACTATGCAGAGCATACTGGTGAATTCCTATTTGTGTAAGGATGAAGATGTTGCTGTGATGGACTCAACAATGCTTCTCACTGAGATTCATCTATCAAAAGAACTCTCTCTGGCTATCCCAGCTGTGAAGCAGTAACTCTGTCTAGTTAGAACACACCCTTCTGTTCCTTTTTCTCAAGGTAGGAATCACAGTTGTTAATGGTTAGTCTAGGGGTTCTGTTTCCTATTCCTTTCACACAACATGGGCAAAAAAAGTGTACAATGACATCCAAACTACCCTGCTTTTTTAGCATTTTCAGATGGATTCTATTAATTTGTGTAAACTCAACAGTTGAATTATTGCAAGGTCCTCCTCTACAAAAATGGATCCAATCCCAAGAGCTGCTTCTGACTGTGCATCCACAAAGAAAGACTAGCATGTTCAGGAGTTCCTTAAATTGTTTCCTTAACCTTCTAACAGTGTCATCAGTCATGGTCTGAGTGTTTTGCACCCTTGCTGGGAGCAGTATAGACAGTGTCCACCATCAGTCACCTAATGGTTTGCCAGAAATTATGTGATGCTATTCAGAGTCATTCTCCGTGGTCTTGAAAAACTTTCTCATACTTTGACTTTCACTTTTGCGGTTGTCACAGCTGCTGCTTTTCTGGATTGTTGGAACCATCTGACCCCTACTAGATATACACAGCAGACCTTGGTTAATTTTTACACAAATCTTGTTCTAGCAATGTTCAAAGTTAAAAAGTGCAATATTTAAACTCTATCCCTATTTTTTCAGCCATTGTATCCACATTGTTAGGCTTTGTCCAGATTTTTTGCACTAAGAGATTGACAGTTATACATACCTCTCAACTGTCCAGATTTTTGTCTCATATTTTGGCCCATTCCTCATAAAAGTTGTGGTTTTCTGGCAAATCATTGAGGATTTAAATAACTAAATGTCATACATTTGAGTTTCACCCTTCATTTCCTTCAGAAAATACATGCTAAGACAAATGCTGTTATTGTAGCAAATTTCTAGGTCTATAAGAGCAATATTTATAATCTGCCCCTGTTCGGGGCCCTTTGTCTTCCCCATAATTTTAGCCTTTGTTCAGATTTCTTGTGCCAAGAGGTTGAGAGGTATGGAAGCATGGTATGTAGTGCCCTAGTTGCTGATTATCTGGTGCATTTTAAGGGGGGATAGGGGTTCTGTGTTCCAAAGTGTGCCCTCCTTTGTTTAGGATACCTAGTAACTATGAACATGTTGGTTTCTCAGTCATCCTCTATTGCAATACCACCAGCTTACCAGTTTTTTCTTTAATGTAGGCAATTAATTATTCAAGGGCAGCAGGCACTGAATTTGTAGATGAAATACTGAAATGTAAAATTTTTTGCTAGTAACAGCCTCTTCATTAGTTACACATCTCTTTAATGTACAATTATTCATAAGAATTTTACTTCTGCAGATATTGTCCTTATTGAATGACAGTGGTGGGTTGTAATGACAGATGTTTGAGAGGTCTTTTATGGTTAAAATATTCTGAAATGAGTAGTTTTGTCATTATTGGTTCATGCATTTTGTTTCATTGCTTACTGGAAAAATGTTCAAAACTACAAATTTAAAACACTCCAAGTGTAAATGTTTCTATGTGCAACTAGCTTTTGTTTATCAAATGGCACACTGTGTTGTAAAATCTGAAAGCATGTTAGTAGCATAATTGCCTTTGGTGCTGAAGGCTGTGGATTCTTCTCCCACAGCATGTAGATGGAGTGCTGGTATTGCATTGCCCATATGATTGTGGATTAATTGGTGCATTACAAGGGGGATAGGGATTCTACACTCCTGAGTATGTCCTTTGTATGAGATGCCTAGTGACTATGAACTTGCTGGTTTGTTAGTCATTTCCTATTGCAATATTAGCAACTTACCAATTTTGTAATGTAATATAGGCAACTAATTCTTCAAAGGCAGCAGGCACTGAATTTGTAGATGAAACATTGATATGTGAAGTTGTTTTGCCCGTAGCAACTTCTTCGTTAGTTACAGATTTCTTTAATGTGGAATTCAGATGATTTTACTTCTGCAGAGATTGTCTGTATGGAGTAATATTGGTGGATTGTAATGACAGAAGTATCGAGTAGTCTTTTATGGTTGAAATTTTTTGAAAAGGGTAGCTATTGGTTCATACATTTTGTTTCATTGCTTATTAAAATATGTTTAAAACTAAGTAGTGCTGTACTATACAAGAAATATAATTCAGTGCAATCAGGAAGGTGACTCAAAGAACAAATACATGTATGCATGGCCCTAAAAAAATGTGTGCAAGGAGTCTGTTTTGAAAACAGCACAAAGGTAAACTCAATTCTTCACGGGCCAGATGCATTTTCTATGAATGTGGGTTTTCATGCCGTTTCAATGAATGAGTTTTTCCATTTCAATGAATGTGAGTTTCAAGGGCAGAGAAGTTTACTGCTTATGCTAAGTCTGTTTTCATTGCAAGACTGTATTGTTTAGCAAATGGCTACCTGTGTTTGTGCTACTTTATTTTAATATCTGTAATCACTGTAGAAGCAAATAAGAGTTTAGTATGCATGGTAACTGGTGAGAAATAACCAAATAATGGAACACTGGAATGGCTGAGGGGGAGGGGGTTGCTGCAGGAGCAGCTGCCCTATCTGACCGTGATCTGGTTCTGGTATTTAAAGTAGAAAATACTATGCAGAGGTAATTGTAGTAAAGATACCTTGTAATGTAGTTATTCTTATGCATTTAAATAATTTAAGGAAATGACTGAAGTGGCTTTCTTGGGGAGTGACCCTGTGGGTGTGGCTCAAATAGGGGTGTTTCATGACTGTGGTGCAGGTGGCATTTAAGGGGCGCCAGAGCACTACTTTGCCTAGGGCGCCATTTCGTCTAAGGCCGGCCCTGATTCCTACTGATGGGTACTGTCCCCATCACCTCAATCTTGGGTGGCTTACGGGAGTACCCGTTTCAGGACAGCAGACCCAAATGAAGCTCTGTCCCTAGAGGCCTTGTCCACTTTGCAATGAGATATAAAGGTATGAGGATTTGACCAGGTGGCAACTGCACAAATTGAATCAATAGGTAACCTGGTCAAGAAGGCTGCAGAAGTAGAAACCGCTCTTGTAGAATGAACCTTGACTTTGTTATGTAATGCAATACCAGCTTCACTGCAGATAAAGGAAATACAATCAGAGATCCATTTTGACAAGGTAGCTTTGGAGACGTGCACCTTTTTTAGAATCCGAGCAGGAGACAAACAGCTGATCAGCCCTTCTGAGATCTTTTGTTCTGTCCAAATAAAAGCGAAGTTGTCGGTGGACGTTAAGTTTGTGGAGCATATATTCCAACTGGTTTGAATGATTAAAGAAAACAGGTAACTCAATTGTTTGATTTTAGCATGAATTCTGAACATACTTTTGTAGGAACGATGGATTCGTCCTGAGGGAAACCCTATCTTTATGAAATATTAGGTAAGGTGGCTTAATGGAAAGGGCTTGCAATTCCGAAATTCTGCGTGCTGATGTAATAGCCATCAAGAAAATGGGTTTCCAAGAAAGATACTTCAGCTCACAAGAAGAGGCAGGTTCGAAGGGCGGAAGAATAATTTTGGACAAGATTAGATTTAAGTTCCAGGGAGTAGTAGGAGATCTGATCGGCGGTTTTAAGTGCATCGTACCTTTCAAAACAGCCTTAGCCAGCTTATGAGACATACCACCATTTTCAGATGCACCTAAATGAAAATTAGAAATAGCGGCCAGTTGGACTAGAATGGTCGCTGGTGCAGTTCCTTCATTGAACAGTTTTGTTAGGAATTCCAAAACATCTGAGATAGATGCCAGGAAAGGGTCAATGTTATTCTGCTGTACCCAGACAGAAAACCTTTTCCACTTACTGAGGTAAAGTTTCCTAGTTGAGGATTTATGAGACGACAATAGGATATGTCACGCTTCTGATAAATTCTGGAACTTGGCTATTCTGGTAATTGGAGCAGCTAAGCTGTCAATTTGAATGACTGAAGAGAGGGATGAAGAGCTCCTGAGGAGTGGGTCAACAGATCTGGCGCTGGGTCCAGGATCCAAGGCTCCTCTAATAGATGAGACTTCAGGAAGGGGAACCAAATTTGACGAGGCCATTATGGGGCAATTGTCCTGCCCAGAAAAAGTACAGTTTTGTACCTACCATAAATGTAGATGTTCGAGTGCTAATACAGCTGCAGTCATAACAGACAGGTTCTCCTGCCGTCAGGCAGGTCCTCGGTCGGCCGAATTCCAAAGTCTTGGTTCAGCGTCGGTTGTCGTCGCTTCTTCCCTGACGTCAGTGCGACAGGGGTATAAAAGAACCAGCCGACGCCATTTTCTTCAGTTTTTCTTGCCCCAGATGTCAGGTGCCCCCAGAAGGAAGGCAATACATAAATTTGTGTAATAAAGCAATGCCATATAATCAAAATACAGTAGTGCAAGCAAATACATCAAGAATGAATACCCCAATCAGGTTGCATGAGGAGGTGTTAGCCAATAGGCCTGTCCCAAGAGGGGAAGGAGGGAGGGAAACCTGGACTGCAGCTGTATTAGCACTCGAACATCTACATTTATGGTAGGTACAAAACTGTACTATGTTCATCGTGCATACAGCTGCAGTCATAACAGATGGGTAGAATCCCAAAGCTAAAAAAGGGGTGGTAGGCACTAGGTCGAACTAGGATGAGCCAGAATGCCCTGCAAGACTGCAGTGGCAAAACCCGCTCTAGATTTGGAGTATAATGGAAGGTGGTAGTGCTTGGAGAAGGTATGCACAGAACTCCAAGTGGCTGCTTCCAAAATATCTTTGGTAGGAACTCCTCTGAAAGAAGCTGCAGAGGTAGCCGTGGCCCTTGTGGAGTGAGATCTGATGCCTGTAGGTACAGTTTTGCCATGAAAAGAATAGCAAAAGCGTATGCAGTGGGCTATCCATTTTGAGATTGTCTGTTTGGAAATTGGCTTTCCTTGAGCTCCTATAGCATAGGACACAAAGAGCTGTTCTGATTTTCTGAAAGGCTTTGTTCTGTCCAAATAATAACGCAGATGTCTGTGGATGTCCAAGGAATGTAGTAATCTCTCCCCTTTGTTTTGAGGATTAGGATAAAAGGTAGGTAAGTGTATAGCCTGATTCAAAGCTACCCTGGATACCACTTTTGGCATAAAGGAGGGGTTGGTTCGTAAGGAAACTCTGTCCTGATGGAAGATGATAAATGGCTGCACAGCCATGAGAGCTTGTAGTTCCGATACCCTATGAGCTGAGGTAATAGCCAGAAGGAAAGCTGTTTTCCAGGACAAATATTGCAAATCTGATGAGGCAGCTGGCTCAAAAGGAGGCAAGGTCAGCTTTTCTAGAATGAAATTGAGATCCCAAGCAGGTATTGGTTGTTTCCTTGGGGGTTTTAGATTCTTAGCCCCTCTGAGGAACCGTCTTAAGAGGGGATGAGAGAATAAGGGTGGATCAGTGTTGTATTCTGCAGAAATGGCTGAGGCATGGATTTTGATGGAGGAGAATGAAAGTCCACTGCTTAGCAGCTGAGCTAGATACTGTAATATTTGAGGTAAATTCAGTTTTCCAGGATCCTGGCCCTTTTTCTCATTCCAGACACAAAACCGTTTCCATTTGGCGGAGTAAGCTTTTCTAGTAGACGGCCTTCTGGCCTCCAAAATGACATCCTGCACCTCCTTGGAGAGTAGGGTCTGTTGTGATGCTAAGGAATCTTCCATGCGGCTAGATTGAGTGTTTTTAGCTGACTGAAGAGTTTTGAAGCTGTGCTGAGTCAGAAGAGGAGGCATTAGAGGCAGGGTCCATGGTGGGGAATGCGTCAGGCTCCTCAGGAGTGGGTACCAGTGTTGTCTTGGCCAGTCTGGAGCACTGAGAATCATCTTTGGTCTGTCTGCTCTGGTTTTTAATAGAACTCTGAGCAGCAGAGGAAGAGGTGGGAAGGCATAAACTGTCATTGATGTCCAACTGAAAGAGAGAGCGTCCACTCTCCAGGCCTTTGGATGAAAAATCCTTGAGCAGAATTTTGTCAATTGGTGATTTTTGTGGGAGGCAAAGAGATCTATGTCTGGCCTTCCCCATGCTTGAATTATCTCTGTAAAAACTTGAGGATGCAACTTCCATTCGTGTGGATCTGTCATATTTCTGCTTAGGTTGTCTGCCAGCGTGTTTTCCTTGCCTGGCAAGTACTGTGCTTGTAGTTCGACTTGTAAGTCCAGGGCCATGTTCCAAAGTGACATGGCCAGTCTGCATAGGGGGTATGAATGGGTTCCTCCCTGTTTATGTACCACATTACTGTGGTGTTGTCCGTCCTTATCAATAGTTGACCTGGTTGCAGAAGGTCTTCGAAAGCTATAATAGCATTTATTACTGCTAACATTTCCTTTTGATTGATGTGAAGGTGCTTTTCTTTTTGGGACCATTTGCCCTGAATGCACCGATCTGTCATGTGCGCCCCCCAGGCGTAGTCCGAGGCGTCTGTTGTGATGACTTGATTTGCTTGAGGCTTGCTGAATGGGAGACCTGTGTTTGTTTGGCATGCTTGAGTCCACCACAGAAATTCCTTTTGAAGACATGGAATTAGTGGTATTATTGTTTCCAAACTGTGGCTGTGTTGAGACCAGAGGTTTTTCAGGTACCACTGAAGTTTCCTCATATGCAGCTTTGCACATGGGATTAGTAAGATGCAAGATGCCATGAATCCCAGAGCCTGCAGGATTTTCCTTGCAGTCAGCCTGGTGCAATTTGCTAGTGTTCTGAAGTACTGAGTTAGTTGCCCCTGCTTCTCTGGCGTGAGGTAGGCCATCTGGGTGTTTGTGTCCAAGTTGGCACCCAGGACAATTATTTTCCGAGAGGGTATTAGCCTTGATTTCTTTTTGTTGACTGTGTATCCCAGAGAATTCAACAACATTATTACATAAGCCAGATGTTTCAGAAGAATGTGCTTGCTGTCTGCTTGGATCAGGCAGTCATCCAAATAGGGGTATATTTGTATCCCTTGAAGTCTGCAGTAGGCAATTACTGATGCCAGGCATTTCGTGAATACTCTGGGCAGTAGATAAGCCAAAGGGCAATGCAGAGAATTGATAATGGGTTGAACCTGCAAGAAATCTGAGGTATCTTCTGCAATTTTGTCTGATTGGGACATGCAGGTATGCCTCCTTGAGGTCCAATGTTACCAGCCAAGACTCCTTGCCCAGCATGGGAAGAAGCTGCTGTAGAGTGAGCATCTTGAATTTTGGTATGAGTAGAAATGTGTTTAGGATGGATAGGTCCAAAATAGGTCTCCAATCTTTTCCCTTCCTTGGTACCAGGAATAGTCTGGAATAAAAACCTTGACCTTGTTTGTGCGTAGGTACCTCTTGAATAGCTTTCATGTCTATGAGATCTGAAATTTGTCTTTGTGCCTCTGCCCTTGGATTGTGTGGCAGGTTTGGCATGCCTCTCATTTTTGGAAGGGTGCGAAAATGGAATCTGTAGCCTCTGTTTATAATGTCCAGGATCCATTTGTCTTTTCATAGGTTCATAGGTTAGTACTAGGCTATCAGCCCTAGGGCCTATACAAGCCTAGCCATAACAATTCCCTGAATATTTCTTCCCACATTATTTACTTTCCTGGACCCCTGTCTAGCAGGGCGACTGACGTGATCCCTGGGGTGAATTTCCTTTCTCCCATCCAATCGTCAAGGTTCCTCTTGAAGAGGTCCAAAGAGGCACTCTGCTTGACATGTATGGGCAATCTATTCCAGAGTCTGGGGAGTATCTGGGTCAGGAACCTATCCCTCCAACATGTTTTGTTTATTGTGATGACAAGGTTTAGATCCCTGGAGCGTGTAGCTCTGAGGGATTGGGATTTCTTTAAGTGTAGCATGTCCAACAGCTCTGGGTTTGACATGGCCTTGTATGTTAAGCAGAGATCGCCTCTGAGTAGACGATATGTGACAGAGTATAGCTGGAGTTTTTTAAGGCGGTCAGCATAGGGCATCTGCTTTAGGCCTGTGATTCTTTTAGTGAGGTATTTCTGAGGCCTTTCCAGTTGTTGCAGATGTCTTGAGAGGTACATACCAAATGGGGCATTGTATTCTATAATGGGTCTAATGAGGGATGAGTACAGTGGGACAATGACCTCCTTTTTTCTGGATGAAAGCCCTTCGTGATGAGGTGTGCCACATAGAAGGATTTCCTGACTGTTGTGGCGATGTGGTTATTGAAGGTGAGACCACTGTCCACCTGTGTCCCTAAGTCTCTTATCACACTTTCTGTGTTTAGTGTACTGCCACCTATATGGTAATTCATGGATACATGTTTTTCCCAAAGGGATAACAATACATTTCTTGGCATTGAGCTTGAGCCCATGGCTCTGGCACCAAGCATCTGTTTCTGTAAGGCCCTTTGTAGAGTATCCACATCATTTGGGATTCAATAATGGCTCCCAGTTTGCAGTCATCTGCAAACTTTGTTAGCCAGAGTCCCTTAGTGTTGACCTGTACTTCAGAGAAGTAGATGCCAAACAAGAGCGCCCCAGGACTGAACCCTGAGGTACTCCACTTGTCACTTGTCTGGAGCTGGATTTGGAGTCGGCTACTTTTACAGTGTGGGTTCTATCAGTAAGCCATTTAGCAACCCATTGGGTGACATAGGGATTAATGCCCAACTTAGTAAGTTTATCTATGATTCCAGAGTGGTGGATGGTGTCAAAGGCCTTGGCAAGGTCTAGATAGGCTATGTGGACCACCTTACCCTTGTCCATGGCTCTGGAGACTGATTCAAAGAAGTCAATCAGGTTCAGGAGACAAGATCGGCCCTTCACAAACCCAAACTGGGTGGGGTCCAATGTTTGAAGGTTGCCAATGTCTTTGTTTATAAGTTCCATGATAATACGCTCCATGGCCTTGCAGATAAGGCTTGTCAGACTGATGGGACGGTAGTTTCCGGGATCCAAGGTGGATCCCCCCTTGTGGATTGGGATAACTATAGCTCTGCGCCACTCAGTGGGCACGAAACCTGAGGTGAGGCTATGATTAAACATGACACTTAGGTGAGGTGCCAGTTCATATTGTAGTTCATGTAGTACACAGCCCGGGATGTCATATGATCCCATGGATGCTGTATTCTTGGCTTTAGAGAGTGCGTTTTGTACCTGTGTGGCCGTTATTACTGGAATTTGGCAATCTTCCGGTATTGAGATGGGCCATTTAGGGGGTGAGAGTGGGGTGAAGTTGGCACTGAATCGATCTGCCAGGATATTGGCAATATCCTTCGGATCAGTATATTTAATGCCATTCTGTTTTAGCTCAGAGCAGATCTGAGCATTGCCATTTAGATTCTTGACAGAATTATAGAATGCTTTGTGGTTGTCTTTGGAATCTTTGGCAATTTTATTTTCGTAACTAGCTTTGGAGGATTTTATGAGGCATTTCAGTTTCTTACTGAGGCTAGTAAGGGAGTTTTTTGCATCCTGGGATTTTCCTCTTTTCTGCAAAAGTTTCTTCCTTTTGTTGTAAAGTTTGTTTATGGCAGGGGACCACCAGATTGGCTTCCTTTTTTTGGATGAGAGCATTTTGGTTCTATTTGGGATGGCACGGTTCATGCATGAGTGGATGTGCTCATACAGTGCCGTAGTGTAGGATTCAGCAGTTGAACTTTCAGTTCCTGTCTGCATGGGTGTCATGAAGTTTGTCACTTCTGACTTGAGAAGCATGAAGTTGGCTTTAGAGAAGTTTTTTATGGTGGTTTCTTTACTGGGGGTGGGGGTGGGATGTGGATGTTAAGGGTGATTAGCTTATGGTCAGACCTGACTAACGAGGGGGTGACCATAGGTATGGAGCATTGATTTCCCATGTTGGTAATGACCAGGTCTAGGATATTGGAGCCCCTGGTGGGACTATGGATTAGTTGATCCAGGGCGTTGGAATTTATGAATTCCAAGAACCGTTGCGCAAGGTGTTGGGACATGAGTAGTTTTCCCAGTTAATGGCAGGGTAGTTAAAATCACCCAGTATTAGGGTGTTTGGTTCTATCTTAATATTTTCCAGTATGTTTAGAAAGGTGTAGTGAGAATCTTGGGGTATGGTGGGGATCTGTAGCAAGCTACAATTTGGATTGCAGTCTCACCTAGTGTTAGTTGCACTTGGAGAATTTCAGACACATTGTGTTGGCCAACTAGCCTGGTGGTGTGAATATCCTTGGTAAATATTGACACTCCTCCACCTTTAGTGTTTCGTCCTGGTTTGGTGGCGAAAAGTGTGGTAAGAGTTGTAGCCTGGTATTGCAGGGTGCTCTCTGGAGCCTTGAACCAGGTCTCAGTTACTGCACAGATATCGATGTTCTCCATTTTAGGAGTGCCTCGAGAGAGTGCATTTTGAGGTTTAGACTTCTAGCATTGAGTAGCATTACCTTCAGATTTTGCATGCTTGTACCTGTTATGGTGGTGGTTTTGTCCTTTGAAGTTTGCCTAAAAAGGCACTATAGGGGTGGCAAGAACCTTAGCCAGTAACCTGAATCCCAGGGCGACAGGTGCAGACCATCTCTGGCAAAGCATCGTGGTCTGTCAATCATGTCATCCCAGGCAGACAGATACTGGATCCCCTTTGAATGACACCATAAGCTTAGCCAATTGTTGAAGTCAATCATTTTATCCTTATATTGTGGTATCATTCTGGGCTGAGGCAGGATGCTACTCAGGGCTAGGGTCATACCTGCCTGGGTCACATGATCCGAGCGCTTCCATGTCTCTTTTCATGTAGTCCAGGAGGTTCGTCTCAAGTCATTCACTCCAACATGGACAATGACAGAGTCATATTTGTACTTGTTGTGGAGTGACTTGAGTGCATGCGTTATGTGGCGGATCCTGGCACCCGACAGGCAGCTGACTGTAACTTTCTCCTTATTCAACCTGGTGAGAGGGACATCAGTGTGCCGGACTATAGAGTCACCTATGACTAAAGTGTTAGGTACATTGTCTTGCCTTAGGGGCTGTTGCTGGGTGGCACACTGGTGTTGTGAACTATGTGACACATTGGTTGTGATTGGTGTTTGTTTGCGTTTCAGCTTCAGAGGTCTTTGTTGCTTGGGCAGGTTACAGTTAAGGGCCTCTGCATATGTGGATTTAGTATTGCTATATGTGGGTGTTGGTGGTGCGGGTTTAGAAGGGCTATGTGTTGCTTGAGGTGTAGTGTGGGTGTTAACCTTCTCCTCTTGACTGTTTAGCACAATCTTGGGTGGAGAGAGCTTTGCTTCCATTTTGGCTATATAAGTGCATCTCTCACAGGTTGTAGTGTTGGGTGGTAGGAGGAGAGGGTTGTCTGTGTACATGAGGCAATTGCTGCATTGCCCCAGTATGCCCAGATTCACCAGGTGGACAGGAGAAATCACTGGAAGATGACCCTTGGACATGCCTGGTTTGGGGCTTTTTTTCTTTGTAAAGTATAGGAGCTGTTTCCTTAGCAAGGTACTTTGCAATTATAGGCTGTTTAGTGCCTACTATTAACTTCTCCTTATTAACAAGGAGAGTGCAGTGTTTGTATGAGTTTAAGGCTTCCTAGTGCTTTCCAGCAGGTATTAGAGAAAGTGCTAGTCACAGGGATGCTTAAAGGTAAGATTGAAAAGAATGCACTCTGCAGTGTGCACTAGAGAAGTTAGATGGGAAAGTAGGTAACTTGAGTTTTACCTGTTTAAAAAGTTAAGGTTTAGTGGAGAGTTACTATTTTTAAAACAGCAAGATGGACTGAAAGGGGTGGTCACTTTTGTATTTTGGTACTATGAAATACTGTAGGATGGCCAATAAATTTAAATAATTGAAGGGGTGGGATTTCAAAAGTGATGGTTTTGTGATTACTCACATAAGCCAGTGAAAGTAGAGATAAATGAGATATATGGTCAGATTAACATAAGAGGCGGGCAACTAGAAAGACAGTGGTATTTAACAAGACAACTTAAATGGGTGGGAGGGCAGGAAAAATTCTGCCTGACTCAGAACAGAGAGAGCTGTGGTCTCTTTTGAAGTTTTAATATGCTGTTAAAACAGAATGCAAGCAAAACACAAGGTAAAGAAAACAAACTACAGTATTCAAAATATAGAAAGGCAATACAGAAATACAAAAAATAACAGCAAACTAAACTTTCCTTCACAGCAAAGTGTAGCAGAGTCTGGATGAGCCTTTCTGGTAAAGCTGACAATATGCCAATTTTTTTGAAAATAATGCCAGTTTTCCACCTAAGGGTGCTGCCATTTGAGTCTTGCTTGGCATGCAAAGGGGAAAGTCATTGAGTTTGCTTTCTGAATGGTTGCGAGTAATCCTCACCACCTCTTTGTGTAGGAGCTTGCCACTGTCTGCCTCTAAACGATCCTTGGGATTGCCTTCTGCCCCTCGGGTGCCTGTATCTACCTCTTTGGGGTCTGTCCGTGGCTGGAAAGGACCAATTTTTGGAAGGCCAATTTCTACTGAAACGTGGGGGTTGTACCTGTAGAAAATCTTTCACTGTTTGCATTGATTTAGCCTTTTCCTCCATTTTCCTTAATACCTCCTCAGCATTAGCACCAAATAAAACATCCTTTTGTAGAGGGGCATCTAGTAATTTAGCTTTGACATGATCTGGTAAGGTTTGTTCCTTGAGCCAGGCATGTCTACGTATGACTGATCCTGTAACAGCAGCTCTACATGAGGACTCTAGAGCATCAAAACCACATTGTAAGGTATGTTTACCCACTTGTTCTGCACTATGCATCAAATCCTGCAACTCCTTCACGTCTGGTTGTTCAGGTTGTGACATTTTACTTCTCAATTGTGATAACAAAAACTGTTGGTACTTTAGCATATGGAACTGACAGTTTAATGCCCTCATGGTTAAGGTGGCCGAGGTATATACCTTTTTTCCCCACCTTTCTAAGGATATGGAATTTCTCTCGGAAGGTAATGGATTTTTAGCAGTGGAGGCCTTAATTCCCTTGGGGCCCTGTGAAATAGTTTCTGGGTCAGCAGCATGGCTTTTGTATAGAAATTGGTGTGAGTCAGGAACCCTGTAGTACCTGTCAGGCTTGACTGGGGCTGGAGGTAGAGAATCCAGGTTAAGGCAGGCCTCCAAGTACATATCATCTAGTATGTCCAAGACAGGAGGTATAGCCAGAGGCCTGTGCTGAAGTAGCAAGAGAAATTCCCTAAGCCTTTTCTTGGAATCTGAATAATCTTGGCCTTCCCAGTGGAAGTGTTCCCTTAAGGTATGTAAAGTTTCCCCAAATAAGTAATCCTCTGGGGGGGGGGGGGGGGACAGAGGGAATGGACTCCTCTGCATCAGAGTCTTCAAAAGGGGAGTAAGAATGTTCCTGTTCATCAGAGTGCTCTGGTATAATGGAGCCCTGATCAGAGGAGGGGGATTCTTCCTCCACTCTGTGCCTTTTGTCCTGGGGGGGGGGGGGGTTGAGACCCCCTGATAAGAGTAATTAAATCCTCAGCCATTTTAAGCATCTGTTTTTTAGACATGGGGCCTGGATATGGGCCCTGTGTAGCTTGTCTCTTGGAATGCATGGCTGCTTTAGACTTAGTGAAAGCCTTGATGGAAAAAGAAGAGGAAGGTCTGAAGACACCTTGAGAGGAGGTAGACCTGTCCACATTTTGAGATTCACCGCCAAGAGTGGCTTCGGTATCTGTAGTCGGGGTTGGGCCGAGGAGCCTGCGACCTCGGGCACAGGAGACACCACCAATGAAGTGTCGTCGGTAGTCAGGGGCTGCGTAGGCGCCTCGCTGAGAACCGGACCACGTGTAGTCGGCTTTGGCGTGGTGTTGGAAGAGGCCGTGGACCTTGTGTGTCGGTCCTTATCTTTGCGCTTTTTAGACAAAACTGGAGTCGGAGTATCCGACGACATAATATAGTTAAATTTTTTGCCAAAATAATGCTGGGCGAACTCCGCCCGACGCTTAATGGTGCGTTTGTTGAATGTAGCACAAAAGCGACAGACCGAGACGTCGTGGTCTGGGCCTAAACAAGGAATACAGAGGGAATGGAAATCCTTATGCGGTATTTGCTTCCCACATGAAATACAATTATTAACTTTGTCTGACATCGGTCTGAGGCAAGAAAAGTTTCCCCAACGGGGTACTTAGCTTTAAAGAAGACTTCGGTTGCAAAATTTTCGTAATTTCAGGAGCTGGCCGACCGGCACTTGTGAACTGCTTCTGCTTCAGGCACCGCGCAGCAAGAAAGACTGGAGAAAATGGTGTCGGCTGGTTCTTTTATACCCCTGTCGCACTGACGTCAGGGAAGAAGCGACGACAACCGACGCCGGACCAAGACTTTGGAATTCGGCCGACCAAGGACCCGCCTGACGGCAGGAGAACCCGTCTGTTATGACTGCAGCTGTATGCACGATGAACATCTGGCTTTCTGCAATACTTTGGGAATTAGTGGAAAGGGTGGAAAAGCATATAGGAGTCCAGGAGGCCAATCGTGGATGAGTGCGTCCCTCGGGGATTGTCCCTGTTGAGTGATCAGAGCAAAGTAGCTGCTGCACTCGGTGTTTGTGGGGGTGGCAAAAAGGTCACAGCAAAGCTGGCCTCATCTGCGGAAAATAATTTCCGCTATTTCGTTCTTGAGGGACCACTCGCGAGGTAGCAAAATAGCTCTGCTGAGTCTGTCCGCAATTACGTTGGATTTCTCCAGAATGTGCGTTGCAATCAGAAAGCATTGGGTGGACTCTGCCCATTTCCATAATCTTAGATCCTCTCGACACTGGGTAAAGATTTGGTTCCTCCTTGTTTATGTACCAGACTACGGACATATTGTTCGACTGGATTGCAATCGTGCCTAGGGGAAGAGAGTCTTGAAAGGCCTGCAACTCTAAAAGAACCGCTCTCATCTCCAGGACGTTAATGTGCAAATGGGCCTCGTGAGCCTGCCAAGTACCTTGGACTGTCCGTCCCTGATAATGCCCTCCCCACCCGATCAGGGAGGTGTCCGTGGTTACTGTTGCAACTGGAGTGGGGAGAACAAATGAACGGCCCATAGTCACCACCGAAGTTCATCCTTGCAAGAGTTGGTAATCAGAACTGGGTGATTCATCGGTAAGTCCTGAAACGTCCACTGTGTGAAAAGCAGCCACTGGAAAATGCGCATGTGAGATCTCGCAAGGGGTATTGCAATAATTGCTGCTGCCATAGTGCCGAGCAGTTTAAGAACCTGTGATGCTGGTGCCTTTTGTTTTGACAGGAGATCCACAATTTGTTGTTGAAGGATAATCACTCTTTCGGGAGGGAGCTACAGGGACATGCTAACCGTGTCGAAGTCTGCTCCTATAAAGACTGTACACTGTGATGGCAATAAAGCAGACTTTTCTAAATTTATCGTAATACTCAGCTGTAAGCATAGATTTATGGTAGCGTCCCTTGCCTGAATAAGCTGATGCCTGGTGGGGACGGTAAAGAGCCAGTTGTCAAAGTAAAGAAACACCTGGATTCCTGAATGTCTCAAGTGAGCCATGACCACTGCCATACATTTGGTAAACACTCTGGGGGCTGTAGTGAGCCCAAAGGACAGGGCCCGAAACTGGAAGTGACTGGCTCCCAGACAGAAGCGCAGATGATACCTGGATGGCCTGGCCATTTTGATATGGTAGTATGCATCCTGGAGATCTATAGAGCACATCCAGTTGTCTTTCCCTAAGGACGGGAGAATGGACTGAAGCATGACCATCCAGAACTTCATCTTTACCACATATTTGTTGAGTCTGCTGAGGTCCAGAATAGGTCTCCAGTCCCCTGTCTTCTTTGGTACCAGAAAGAACCTTGAGTAAGTTCCAGATCCTTGCTGGCCTGCTGGGACTGGCTGGATGACTCTTTTTTGTAATAGTTTCTGGACCTCTACGGATGCTACATCCCATAGACTGTGTGGAACGTCTGTGATTCCTTTTGTTGGTCTGGGCTGTGAGAGAAAGGGAATGGAATATCCTCTGGATACAACGGTTTGTACCCATCTGTCTTCTGAGATATTCAGCCAGGTGCCTAGGTACAAAGACAAACGTCCCCCGATTGCCTCCAGAGCAGGACGGTCGGGCCTCCTTTCAGGAGCACTGATAGGGTTTACCAAGGAACTGATCCCTGTCACCCTGGTTCTACGGACCCCCTCTGCCGCATGGGCATCATCTTCCACCATTGCCTCCCCCTCTGCCCCTGGAGGAGGCTTCACCTTGTGAGTTCGGAAAGGCTCCTTGGGTCTTACAGAACCACATTTTCCCACCCTGTTGACCTTTGGGATAAGGTCTAGGAGGGGTAGAAAAACGGACTCCAACGGCAGACAAAGTCTTACCGTCTTGCTCACATCTGGTGAGGGTCTCTAACTTTTGGTCCACATAAGGAGGAACCATCGAAAGGGGCATTCACAAACTACGACTTAAAAAGTTCTGCAAAAGAACATAAGCGCATCCAGGAATGTCTTCACAAAGCAATTCCTGTACCCGCAAGCCCTACTCATTCCATCAGCTGCGTAAGAGAAGAGGCGCATGGATGAGTTTACAATGGAGTTGAGGGCAGCAAGCTGAGACGTCACCTTGTCTGCCACAGAGTCGGCTACTGCACCCTGGAGAGCATCTCCAAGCTCCTTGAGGACATCTCTCTGAAGTCTTGTGAAGTGGGTTAGGTAGTTCAATGACCAAAGGGCAGAGGTCGTAGAACTGAACATGCGCTTCCCATATCTGTCCATTATCCTAGACTCTCTACTAAGAGGATGGACAGATGTAGAAGTCTCCAACATCTCTTTTAGTGGCTGCTGCCACCAGCATGGCATCAACAGATATGGGTTTAGATAAAAAGGACTTATCTTGGGGTGCTGAAATGTACTTGTTGGGCCTTCTAGGAACAGGCTCTATAGAATCTGGTGACTCCTACTCATTTCGAGACAAAAGATCCATCAACTCATCGAAGGGTGGAGACACCCAAGAGGTGGAGGGTCGAGACCCGAAAGCCTTCAGGAGCACAGATTTGACCTTGGTAGGGTTTAGGAGCTGCCAGTCTCCCCTCTGCTTATGGATCTCAAGGATAACCCTGAAGGAAATATCCTCAGAAGGGAACATTGGGGACCCTTTAAATTCCTCCAAATCAGTGTCTGACGTGACAGATTCCTGAGGGGAATCTAGATGTCTCCTCTTACATAATCTCTTCCGAGGAACCTCTTCAGTGGGAATCTCTGGGGAGGTCTTGGAAGAACAGGGTTCCCCCAAGGGGGCATCCTGAGGCTCTGGATCCCTACGCTTGAGGTGAACCTGTGGTAGTGGAGAAGACGCAGGCACTTTTCAGGAGGAGGTGGCCATATCAGAGGTTGTGGAAGTCCGAGGGGACAAAGCCCTCCTCATGGCATCAAAGGCCCCACAGCTCTGATGTGAGGAAGCACCCGGGTCCAAAGACACTGAAGACTCCTCCCACACCAGAACTGCTGGCTCAGAGCCCAAGGTAGGAGCCGAACTCATCCGTGCCAAAGCCCCAAGAGGAAGAGTCAGAACAGACGTATCAGTTCGACTACCCCCCCCCCCCCGGAACCGACATGAGAGTGTTGGCTCCCAGATTCTGCCACCGGAGCAGAGGATATCAAGGTGGTCGGTACAGACAGGTCAGAAGTCAGCGTCTGTACCGACTGTTCCACCAATGACTGAATGGTCCCCACCGGCTCCGAAGTCTCGATCTGAGTCGGAGGAGGAGCAACAACAACAACAGGAGAAGACTTTGTCGGTTCCGAAGCTGCGAGAGTCGAAATTAACAGAATTTTAGCAAGCGGCAGATCTTGTAAAAGTCTCTGCACCACTCGGTCCACATCCGAATCGGAAAGTCTGGAAGCCTGAGAGGAGACCACGGACTGAGCCGGTGACCCCCAGAATCGGGGACCTCAAAGTAGGAGATACCGCTTCCAAGACTGGGGACCGGCTCCTACCAGTAACCTGAATGGTCAGTTCCGATGACACTGGAGCCGAGACCATAGCCTTTTTAGAAGTTTTCGGAACCGAAGAGCCCAAACCAGATGAAGAGGCCGGACAAGAGGGTTTTGGTTGACCCGGAGCAGAATCTAAGTCTGATTGGAAAGCAGACGTGATTAAACCCCCATTCCATTAGCTTACGCTTTCTTTCAGCTAACACCCAAGAACTGAACCCATGACAAACAGAACAAACCTCCTGTAAATGTACTTCACCCAAGTAGTACACACATATAGAGTGTCCACCTGTAATCGACATCTTCTGAGTACATTTTGGGCATCTCTTGAAGCCAGATTTAGTATTTTCCAACATTGTAAGGCAGCAAAGTACAATAGCTATATCCAAAGAAAAGTAAGCCTAACCGGCTAAAAGTATACCAAGGCAGCTATAGCTTTTAAACTGTAATAGAAAAGCCTAACAGGTTAAGGAAAACAAAAAAAAGCCAAAAACGGCCAAGAGCCTAACCGGCTAACAAACAAAAAATTGCAGAAAACTGCAAAAGCCTAACTCGGCTTGGGATAGAGCAATAACTTGAATAAACAGGGCCAAGCCAAAAACTAGAGAGAGAGAGCAAGAGCCATCCACTAACAAGGATATAAATCCGAAAAACGGATAACCAGAATAAAGCACAATACTATTAATACCCAACTAACAAATACAAATGGAAACTATCAGGAAAACTTTTGAAGAAATATGCAAACTTCTCTCTCCAACAGCCAAGAGCTGTAGAGAACACCCGATCAGTTGCAGCTGCAAATTAAATCTGGGAAATGTAGTGGTACATTGTGGGATAGGGCTTTGACCTCAAGCTTTGCAAATTGGCTGACTCGGAGCCGAGAATGAAGGCGAGATTGAACAACTTCACATTCCATATTATATCTTATAATGCATTAATTTAGAAAGCCACATTCATCGTACTTAGTGGATATGATATTTTCAACTACCTTCCTTCTGCCTTACTGTCATCCATCTCATAACTTCTCGAAAAATGTGTCCACACACAATCCTTCGACTACCTTCTTGAAAATCAGCTTCTTACTTCCACACAACATGGGTTTAGACCAACTCACAGTACTGACACTGCTTTACTATCCTTTATGAACACAGTTAAAGTATGTGACTCAGGCAAACTTGTTGCTTTCTTACTTTTTGACCTATCAAAAGCTTTCAACACTGTTGCTCACCCTCGTCTCTTAGACAAGTTTGTTGACCTTGGTCTGTCCTCTCCCTCACTCAGTTGGTTCACAAGCTATCTATACAGCAGAAAGCATAGTCAAATCGCAAAATTCTCTTTCCACATACCAACATACTATCACTGGTGTCCCCCAAGGCTCTATAATCAGTCCACTCCTAGTCAAGGTTTTCAAAATTAACTGCTGTATTTCTCTAAATATCTTGCCAAACTAGAAAGGCCTCAAAAATTCCTATCCCAGAAATTTTCTGCTGGCAGGACCTTGATCAATGCCTCCTTTACTTGCATCCAGTCAATCCATTAATTTGGATGGGGTGGGAGCCATGTATTCCCAGGATAGGTGAGAGCCCTATTGGCCATTCATTCCTAACTAGAATTCCAATCAGGCCCTCACTCTCTGTGGTAGGGAATGGGCCAACTTTCTGGTCATTCAGGGCACCTTACCCTTTCACTTGGAAGAACAGAAGGGCTTATTTTTGGAGTTTGTCCTATGTTTATTTTGGATTGGAATTGCTGTTTCTAAGATATATACCTGCTTGTATAGGGTTTCAGTCTGAAAATAAAAAAAAGCTGCAAGCCCTACCATCTAAGGGACTACTTTCTTCCACAATGAGCCCCAGAACTAACAGTGAACTGACAACTCTGACACTGTAGGAGAATATAAGGAAAGCTTTGGCAGTTGAAGGCAGAAAACTTCAGAAAGCCCTGCAACTTTAGCCTTTTGCTAGGCAAAGACAGCCCTTCGGTTAGTGCTAATCACTGTAACTCAAAGTGAAAAAGAAAAAAAAAATGACATCTTCTGAAAGGTGTAAAGCCATTGACTCTAAGCACTGTCACTGTATGGAAAACACTGCCTTATGCTTAAACTCATAGTAAGAAAACACAAAATTACAGTTCTGAAAAAATTAAATCACTTAGATATAGCAGGCCCCATGATTGCCACTCTCAAAGTTTTGTATTATTTCTTAACTTCTCTTATCATAACATGATTCTAAAGCAGTAGTACAGTACATGTTGTACAATTAAAAATATTTTAACAGTTTCTGGGTGGACTTTTCCTTTAGGGACCACAGGTCTACTTCACAGAAACCTGCTATTTTAGTTGATCTACTTTCGAGAAGGATGAAACATGCAGTGCAGCCTTCAGTTAGCACAAATCAGATTTGAGGATAGAAAAGAAAATTACACAGGCTAAGAAGTCACAGCATTGCCACTGTATAGCAATAAAGAAAAAACTAAATTTATGTATAACAGAGAACAAAAACTACACTGAGGGAAAAACACAACTGTACCAGTATGGCAACTCTCATGACAGAAACTACAGGGTAAAATTAGAATGCTGTAGGTCTTGGGTATTTAAGTATTAGTACAGCATACACAATCAAGATGTGATAAAATCTTCTAACCTCTTCCATTCATTTCTAGTCTTTCACCCTTCGTTCTCTACCATTTCATGGAAAATATTTGTTTTAAATACATGTCATCAGTTAAGCAATTATTTGTTACCATTAGGATCGGGTACAAACGACCAAGCAATTCACTGCAAATAAAGTGGGACAGAGAGCCAGTGACATATTACTTTTCTCAGCTACAAATATCTGCAAATAATGCCTGCAGCAAAGCACTTTCTTTTTGGGGGCAGAACACGCTGGATCCATCCCTCTTCCTCACACAGAGAGATGGTTGGAGGACCCTAAAGCAGTCTGAACTTCCTACTTGGACTATTCTTTTTCCATAACAGAGAAATTATGCAACAGCCAAGCCGAACCAATGAAAACAAGCAAGCACATACTGCCAAAACAAATGCGTTCTTCAGATAAACCACATAAAACTCTAAGCCGAATTGTTTTGCTGCACCCATGCACAAATATGCTGTCAATGTACTGTAAAATAAAATCAGAATCGGCACAGAAACAGATCCAGTTACGGTAGATAAGTTGAAAATAAATGCCATCAGTGAAATTTGGAAATGCAGCCACTAAATACTCAACATAGAGTGACAAAAATAGCACAGTTCATGACACTGACAACACAGATTCTTTGTTGATTAGTGACAACTGGGCTAAAAGTAAGATAAACATCGAATACAACCAGTAATTATGCCAGCATGGCAAGTTCAGATCAGTCTTTACCACCACTTAGCTGAAAAATGGACCAAAAAATGGACATGCCATGAAAAAAATGTACAGTTGCAAGGCATGTTTGGGGAGTTTATTTGTGCCACCTCATAGAGTAAAGAAAGCTGGACAAACTAGGGACATAAGTGCTTATACAAGCTAGAAAAGTTGAGACATTTTGCACTAGCAGGGGATTTTGGAGGGATGTGAAGTCTGCAATGAATGAAATCGCATTATTGTCTAACTTCAGTCTGTGCCTCTCTAACACAAAAATCTCAACTTTATGGAAAACGGACCAAAAAATAAGGACACCGTGTAAATCTGTACAGTTGAGAGGTATGTTTGGCAGTCTACATGTGCCACATCTAACAGCAAGAAAGCTGGACAAACTAAGGACATTTTATTATTCATACAAACGTTGAAAGTTGATAAACAGGTTTTGCACTAGCCGTGCAGGGATTCGTGGAATATGAAGTCTGCACACAAAACATCTGTCATTACTTTCCAACTTCAGTCTGTGCCTATAATTAGCCGGAACACCACAACTTTATGACAAACAGACCAATAATATGGACACTGTGAAAATCTGTACAGTTGCAAGGAATATTTGCCAACGAGCTCTTCCAAGCATGGTATGAGAAAAGCAAAGCTGTAATAGGGCAACATCTTATCAGGAATACAGCAGGATCAGAGATGAAAAGGCTTAGGGTTAGTTGAACACACACATCTCCAGTGCAGATGTTTCTTCTCAGAGCCTAGTTTCTTGAACCGATCGGCAGGATAGAGGGAACCAGCAGTAAATTCTACAAAAGGCTGGAAAAGAAAGGGAATATCTACTGTTGCACCCTCTATTTATTTGGACAGAACAAAGTACTATTAGGTCAGGGGGAGGAGATGTTAAGCAAGTGGTGGCTTGGATTGCAAGACTTCCATTGGCTGCCACCACATGCTTGATTAATGGCATACTAAATCTGCTTGCTGTGAACAGGAAAATAGACTGCACTGTAAGCCATTTTTCTCGAGAAAGTCAGATATCAACACCATATAACTCCAGGCTCAAACTTAAGCTGACAAGGTAACTGACAAGGTTCAGTTACTTTTTCAACTTAATTTTGGACAGAATAGTGACGATACGACTGTAAGTTGGCACTCGGGTGTAGCATGCAATTCCTACGGTCTCACAGCATGCTCGGATGTAAGCATAAAGGCGCCATGAGATGGTAGTTGGGGTTAATGAGCTATTTAAGCCACACCATTTTCAAATTCATGACTACTCTGAAAAGAAAAAGGGATTCAAAGCTAATGACAATAGTCTTAGACTGAATTATAACATTTAAAATGTAGCTCAGCAAGCCACTGGCAGCACCTAGGTACCCCTGGAAAATTTGGGTGCATTCTCAGACTTGGTATTCAAAGGACCAAATCTTGTCTCTGCTCTAGAAGCAATGTGCAGTGTGAATAAACTAGTGTTTGGGGATACTTTTGGATAATGACTTTTCAGTTAAAATGTGCAGAAGACACACTCAATTTTTAGCAGTCAGTGGAGACTGCTAAGCTGAAGATACTATACCCAGTTCTTTTCAGACAGAAAAAGGATTGTCCATGGGAAAAGCAAGAATTTGCAACATTGTACAAGTATGGAACGGTCAGAGTATGTGCTGGTGAAGGTGAAAGAATTCTGTGCAAAAGCATAGAGAAGTTTTTTTGTTTGTTTTTTGCTACAAAACAATGGAGATGGTGGACAGAAGTGTCAGACAGGTAAAACTGCAATTTCTTCAGAAACGATTTTGAGAGGGTGTCAGAAAGTTCCTTAATCAGGTCTCTCTGTAACCTGGTTGAAATGTGCAAGATAGTTCAGTGACCTTGAGGCAAAAGTCGCTGAAACATTGATATGCTTCCCAAACCTGTCCATCAGATTCCTTGTTGGGGGGACAAACAGTGGAACCCTCCCTAGCAAGTTTTTTTAGTGGCTACCACCACAACCATGGCATTAACAGGCAGCCCTATTGCTCAAAAAGTACAGTTTTGTACCTACCATAAATGTAGGTGTTAGAGTGTACACCCTGCTGCAGTCATCATACTTGGGTTATCCTGTCATCAGGCGGTCCCGCAGTCGGCCGGAATTCCAAAGTCTTGGTCCGGCGTCGGTTGCTGTTGCTGCTTCCCGGACGTCAGTGCGCCAGGGGTATATATAATGCATCCGACGCCATTTTCTTCAGTTTTTCTTGCCCCAGATGTCAGGTGCCCCCAAAAAGGTGGTCAGTAATTAGAACCAAATTAAGTAATTTTTGCACAAACACAAAATCCCTCCAGCTATAAGCAAAGACATCAGGAAGGTATTGTAGAGATTTAGCCAGTTGGATCAAAGGGGATGGAGGGAGGGTAACCTGGACTGCAGCAGAGTGCACACTCGAACATCTACATTTATGGTAGGTACAAAACTGTACTATGTTCATCGTGTTACCCTGCTGCAGTCAACACACTTAGGTAGAATCCCAAAGCTATGGATGGGTGGAGGAGTTAGAGGAGGCTAGAAGGCCCTGCAGAACTGCAGTGGCGAAGCCAGCCCTAGTCTTAGAGTAAAGTGGTAAGTGAGAGTGTTTGGTAAAGGTGTGTACTGAACTCCAAGTTGCAGCTTCCAAAATCTCCTTGGTTGGTACCCCCCTGAGGAAGGCTGTAGATGTAGCTGTTGCCCTGGTAGAGTGGGGCCTAATGGTAGCAGTAACTGGTTTTCCATAATGGGTATAGCAAAAACGAATGCAATGTCCTATCCATTTGGAAATGGTTTTGATATAGCCTTCCCTTGTGAAGCTGTAGCATAGGATACAAAGAGCTGGTCAGATTTTCTGAAAGCCTTAGTTTTATCCAAGTAGTAGCGAAGTTGCCTGTGAATGTCCAAGGAATGCAGGAGTCTTTCTCCTTTGTTCTGTGGGTTTGGGAAGAAGGTGGGTAAGTGAATGGTTTGATTTAAAGACACACTGGAAACCACCTTAGGCATGAAGGAAGGATTAGTTCATAGAGAAACTCTGTCTTGATGGAAAATGAGGAAAGGTTCCACTGCCATTAGTGCCTGTAGCTCTGAGACTCTTCTAGCTGAAGTTATTGCTAGCAGCAGGGCAGTCTTCCATGATAGGAACTGTAGATCTGCAGAGAAAGCTGGTTCAAAGGGAGGTAGCACAAGTTTTTCCAGAACAAAATTGAGGTCCCATGTTGGTGTAGGTGCTCTCCTGGGGGGCCTAAAGTTTTTTGCCCCTCTGAGGAACTACCTTAGAAGTGGATGCGAAAATAAGGGTGGTTCCGTGTTGTAGTGGGCTGAAATAGCTGATGCATGGATTTTAATGGAAGAAAAAGAAAGTCCTTTGTGCAACATCTCAGTTAAATACTGTAGAATCTGAGGCAGGTGAGGCTGAAGTGTGTTTTGGCCTTTAGTTTGGTTCCAAGCACAAAACCTTTTCCATTTGTCCGAATAGGCCTTCCTGGTGCTGGGCCTCCTAGCTTCCAGAATAACATCCATAACTGCTTGGGAAAGAGGAGCTGGCTGGATGTTTAGGTGATTTTCCATGCAGCCACATTTAAGGTTTTTAGCTGACTGAAGAATCTGATTGTTTTGCTGTGTGAGCAAATGGGCAGTTTGTGGTAAAATCCAAGGTGGGCCCTAGGCCATATTCCTCAATAGTGGGTACCAGTGCTGGCATGGCCAGTCTGGGGCTATGAGTATCAGTCTTGGTCTCTCCTTTCTGACTTTCAGAAGCACCTTTGTGAGGAGAGGCAATGGAGGGAAGGCATATACTGTCAGTTTTTTCCAGCTGAATGAGAGTGCGTCCACTTTCCAAGCTTGGTGAAGTGTCCTTGTACAAAATTTTGTTAGTTGATAGTTTTGAGGACTGGCAAACAGGTCTATGTCTGGAAGGCCCCATTTTTGAGTCATCATTGCAAATACTTGTGGATCCAGTTTCCACTCGTGGGGATCCATGATGTTTCTGCTGAGGTCGTCTGCCAATGTGTTCTTTTGTCCTGGCAGGAATTGAGCATGTAAGTGAACTTGGTAAGCCAGAGCTGTGTTCCACAAGATCATTGCTTGCCTGCATAGAGGGTAGGAGTGTGTACCCCCTTGTTTATGTACCACATTACTGTGGTGTTGCCCGTCCTTATTGTAAGTTGTCCTGGATGTAATAGATTCTTGAAGGCTGTCAGAGCATTCTGTACAGCTAGCATCTCTTTTTGATTGATGTGCAGATTCCTTTGATCTGCAGTCCATATGCCTTGAATGCACTTGTCCTGCCATGTGTGCCCCCCCAGGCGTAGTCCGATGCATCTGTTGTCATAGTTTGCCTGGCTGGGGGTAAGGTGAAAGGCTGACCCTTGTTGAGGTGACATGTCAGTGACCACCATAGAAACTCCTGTTGTAGGCAGGGAATGAGAGATATCATTGTGTCCAAGCTGTGGCTGTGTTGAGACCATACACTTTTTAGGTACCACTGTAATTTCATCATATGCAGCTTTGCAAATGGTATTAGTAGTATGCAAGATGCGAAGCCCAAGGCCTGCAGAATTTTTCTTGCAGGTAGTTGTGTCTTTGTTTTGAAATATTGAGTCAGATGTAGTTGTTTGTCTGGCGTCAGATAAGCCTTCTGGGCCATTGTATTCAAGCTGGCACCCAGGAATGTCATATTTTGTGAGGGTACTAGTTTTGATTTCTTTTCGTTTACTGTGTACCCCAGGCAACTTAAAAGAGGTTTTACAAAAGCCAGACATTGTAAGAGGATGTCCTTGCTTTCTGCTTGGATGAGGCAGTCGTCCAGGTATGGGTATATTTGAATTCCTCTTTGTCTGCAATATGCAATTACTGGTGCCAGGCATTTTGTGAAGACCCTGGGCGTAGTAGATAAGCCAAAGGGCAGTGCAGAGAATTGGTAATGGGTTGAACCTGCAATGAAACGGAGGTATCTTCTGCAACTTTGTCTGATAGGGACATGCAGGTATGCCTCCTTGAGGTCCAACGTTACTAGCCATGCTTTCTTGCCCAACATGGGAAGAAGCTGCTGCAGTGTTAGCATCTTGAATTTGGGTACTTGTAAGAAGGTGTTTAGAACTGAAAGGTCCAGAATTGGTCTCCAGGCATTGTCCTTTCTGGGAACTAGAAAGAGTCTTGAGTAAAATCCTTGGCCTTGCTCTCGAGTAGGTACCAGTTGAATGGCTCTCATGTCCATGAGAGCTGTAATTTGTCTTTGTGCCTCTGCCCATTGATTTTGTGGCAGGTTTGGCATACCTCTTTTCATTGGCAAGGTGTGAAAATGGAATCGGTATCCTCGTGAAATTATGTCTAGGACCCATTTGTCCTTTGTGACAATGTGCCAGTTGTCTGAAAAAAGTGCGAGCTTTCCTCCCAAGGGGGCTGCCAAGAGAGTGTTGCTTGGCCAGATGAGATGCACGTCATTGAGTTTGCCTTCTGGTAGTTTGGGACCAGTCTTCCCCTCCCTTCTGTGCTGCAGTGCCCCATTGTCGAGGTTTGTACTGGGTTTGTGGTTGTCCTCTGCCTCTTGGACGTCTGTATTTACCCCTCTGTGGCCTGTCAGTAGCTGGAAAGGACCAATTTTTTGTTGGCCAATTTCTGCTTAAGCGAGGGGGCTGTACCTGTAGGAAATCTTTGACTGCCTGCATAGATTTTGCCTTATCCTCCATTTTCTTTAAGACTTCTTCTGCTTTAACTCCAAAAAGAACATCCTGCTGTAAGGGAGCATCTAGAAGCTTTGCTTTAACATGATCAGGCAGAGTTTTGTTCCTTTAACCAAGCATGCCTATGTATAACAGACCCAGTGACAGCTGCTCTGCAGGAAGCCTCCAAAGAATCAAACCCACATTGTAAAGAATGTTTGCCCACCTGTTCAGTTGCATGCAACAGATCCTGCATTTCTTTCAATTCAGACTGTTGAGGGAGTGTGCTCATTTTTTGTTTTAACTGAGACATTAGAAATTGCTGATATTTTAGCATGTGAAACTGGCAATTTAGTGCCCTCATAGCTAGAGTGGCTGAGGTGTAAACCTTTTTCCCCTACCTGTCTAGTGCTCTGGAGTCCTTTCAGAGGGTACAGGATTTTTTGCCATAGAAGCCTTAGCCCCTTTGGGACCCTGGGAGATGGTCTCTGGATCAGCAACAGGACTTTTGTAAAGAAATTTGTGGGAGTCAGGCACTCTATAGTATCTGTCAGGTTTGGCCGGAGCAGGAGGCAGAGAATCTGGGTTCAAACTGGATTCTAAATAAACATCATCCACAACGTCTAAAACTGGGGGGGATGGCAAGTGGTCTGTGCTGGGGGAGTAAAAGAAACTCTCTGAGCCTTTTCTTTGAGTCAGAGTAGTCCTGACCTTCCCAGTGAAAATGTTCCCTCATAGTGTATAAAGTTTCCCCAAAGGAGTAGTCTTCAGGGGGAGAAGCTGAGGGAATGGAATCCTCAGCATCAGAATCTTCATAAGGAGAGAAGGAGTAATCTTGGTCCTCAGAGGAGCCTGAGGAAATAGACACTTGTTCAGAGGATGCATAATCTTCCTCTTGTCTAGGCCTTTTTTCGGGAGGGGGTTGGGAACCCCTGATTAAAGAGATCAAATCTTCAGCCATTTTGAGCATCTGTTTCTTAGGCATGGGGCCTTGAACAGGGGACTGAAGTGCAGTCTTTTTAGGTTTAATAGGAGTCTTCGTCTTAGGATACGTTTTTATGGTGAGCGTCGTCAGTCTGAAGACGCCTTCAGAAACCGAAGGCGTTTCTGCAGCACCGACATCTTTTTCAGCAGTGTCGTCGGTAGGGGCTAAACAAAATGGCTGCGTCGGCCTGGTACTTTCCGCCAAAAGTTCCGAAGCGGTCTCGGGTTCCAGATCTGTGGAAGTCAGGGGCTGCATCGGAGCCTCACTGAAGACCGGTGAACCGGAGACCGGACCAGCCGAGGCCTGGGAGTCTGGCTTGGGTCTAGGCTGCCTGTCCTTATCCTTGCGTTTTTTTGTGCACGCCAGTAGTCGGTTGCTCCGACGGCAGTGTAGTTAAATTTTCTACCAAAGTAGTGTCGTGCGAAATCAAAGCGTCTTTTTATAGTACGCTTATTAAAACTAGCACAAAAACGACAACTAGTGACGTCATGGTCTGGGCCTAGGCAAGGTATGCAGTAAGAATGAAAATCCTTATGAGGTATTTGCTTCCCACAAGAAATACAATTGTTAACTTTTTCTAACATCGGTCTGAGGCAAGAAAAGTTTTCCCAACGTGGTACTTAGCTTTATTGAAGACTTCGGATCTGAAATTCGACTTTGAAAATCTCAGGAGTCGGCCGACTGGCACTTGCGAACTGCTTCTGCTTCGGGCACAGAAGCAGCAACAGATGCCGGACCAAGACTTTGGAATTCCGGCCGACTGCGGGACCGCCTGACGACAGGATAACCCAAGTGTGATGACTGCAGCAGGGTAACACGATGAACATCTGCTTGTCCTCAGGTGCTGCCATAATTTTGTCAGGCCTCTGAGGTATTGGTTCAGTGGTATTGGGATCCTTCCATGCCTGCCTAGAGATCAAATCAATGAGCTTGCCAGCAGGTGTAACTAGACGGGCCAATACCGAAAGCATCCAGGAATACAATCTCTTCAGACAAAGGGTCGCTGGACTTCCAACCGCCTCTCTGTTTTAGGATTTCAAGGAGGTCTCCAAATGAGACATCTTCAGGAGGTGATCATGGGGACCCTTCACTTTCAAAGTCTGTATCTGTGATAGAGTCCTCCTGGGGAGTCCAACTGCTTCCTCTTGCATGTCTTCTTAGGAGTCTCCTCAGTGGGATGCTCTGCAGAGGTATCAGAAGAAGTCAGAGCACACTGTTGGGAAGCCAGGGGTTTTGGTACCAGCTTTCCCTGTGGGAAAGGGTGAGACTCTAAGAACAGAGACATCAAGGCTGCAGATCGAGGATCTGAGGGGTTAGGAACCATCTGTATTAATGAGGCAGACAATGCTCTCTGCATGGCCTCAGAGGCAGACCTCCCCAGATTCGAAAAGGCAAGCTTTTGGACAGACGTCCCTCCCTGCTCAGAGGACAATTCCCCTGAGGCAGAAGCTGAAGCCGAATTAACCCATACAGAAGCTCCAAGGAGCAAGGACAGCTCCGATAACTTTGGAGCAGACATCAGCACCTCAGATCCGACAGGGCAGCCTCAGTTCCGAGAGCTCTCCGGATCTGATTGAACTGAAGGGCTCATAGCACACCTCGGATCCAAGGACTCCGAGACAGTGGAAGGAGTCAGAGGAGGACATGGGAGGGAGGAGTGTAGTGGAAGATCGGACTCCTGACCCAAAGGAGTAGGAGCCAAAGAAACACCCGCAAGACTCTGCTCCAACAGAATTCTTCTCACTAATCTCTCCACATCTTCTTGAGTTAGATTCCTGGAATAGTAAGTTGAAATTACTGAAGGGGAACTTGGTTTCTCCAAAAAGGGGGAAGGAACCCTGGAGGGAACTGGGTCCACCAAAGGACAGTATCTGGTCTTTGGGAAGTAACAGATACTAGAGGCTGAATCAGATGATTTTTGCATGTGATCGGAAGAAGTTGGATTCGACAAATCTTTCTTCTTTAGCTTCGGATCCAATGTTGACATCGGATCAGATAGTTTTTTCCTTGTAGGATCCAAAGGGGAAGTCAGACAGAAGGTCTTTTCTTCAACTGCTCTGAAGCCTTTGAAGATGATGTAGAAGACTTAAGCTTTTTGGATTTCTCAGGGGAAAGAGCTCCAGATAATGCCTCTCCAAAAGAAGGTAGTAACCCTTTAAAATTCAATTTATTCTTGCATTTAACCAGGGCTCTAGGGTTAAAAACACGAGAAATGGATCAGTCCTCTTGTAGATGAAGCAGTTCTAAGCAGTACACAACGTGTGAGCATCAGAAAACAAAATCTTGTGTCCACACTTGAGACATTTCTTAACCCCAGCTGGGCCTCTCCTTCTCTGCCATTTTAGAACAATTAACAGGAAAACACCAGATATTAAGCAAAGACAAAGTTTTTTTTTTTTTTTTTTTTTAAATCAGAGAGATAAAAATTACCAGTAATACAAGGCTGCACAGAGTGTAGAAAAAAAGGAAAGAATACTAACGATAGTATTCAAGGTACACAAATGTATGAGAGGAAGAAAAGGGACAAATGATATTTTAAAATCAGGAAAGGACTGTGGAGCAGAAGGTAAGAGAATTAAAGAAACCTAAGAATTTAGAGTTTTTTTGGAAAAAAGATTTTTGAAAAATAGACATCTGATCGAGATGAACAGTCACCACGTCTTTCACACAGAGCAGCAAACAAGATCCGAGGTACTTGGGGCTGGTGCAGTGTGGGCAAGGGAGAAGCTCAAGAGTTTTGGGTTGACACGAGGTTTAGCAATGGCCAAGTCAATCAGAGGGATCAGATACAAACCCATAAGTTGAGGGCAGAAAGAAAGCTGACATCGGATAAAGAAGTTATGTACTTACCATAACATTCCATCTGCGTTGTCCATTTTCACTCTTCCTCAACTGTTGGGTTCAGATCCAATCCTCATATTTGACTTGGCCGTTACTAAAGCGTATAGCAACCAAAAAGCTCAAGCTTCTCCCTTACCCATAATGCATGAACCGCTAACATACCTCAGATCTTCTTTGCTGATTTAACTAGAAAATTATCTGTTAACATGCATCTATAAAGAGATACTTATATGCCCTACAGAGGAAGTGTATCAGGAGCTCAAAAGGACAGTGGTGTCCTTACAAAATCTCATTCTTCCAGAAGTTAGTTGAAATAAAGGATGGGGACTGGTGAGCAGGAAGTTGAAAAAGAATGAAAATGGACAACACAGAATGAAACATTATGGTAAGTGTATATGTTCTCTATCTGATGTTGTCAATTCTCATTCTATCCTCAACTGTTGGGAAAGACAGTCCCCAGCTACTGAGCACAGTAGAACCAAAAAAAAACGCTCCACCACACGAGGCAGGATCTAATTTGTAATGAGTGAAAGGCAAGGACTTCTCCAAGTTGCTGCTGCATAAATGTCGTCCATGGAAAACTTGGACAGAAATACTGAAGTTGTCATGAACCTAGTTGAATGGGCTCTTACAGGGTTTGATAAGGTAAGACCCAATTTGTTACACATAAAAGAAATACAGTCAGCCAGCCATCTGGCTAGTTATTTTTGTGACCAGTTTTCCCAATTTAAAATCTGCAAAGGAAGCACTGGTCTGTCTTTCCAATTTCTTTTGCCCTATGCATATAACATAAAATTGTCTGTGGACATCCAATAAATGAAACATATATTGAATCGAACATGCAAATTTAGGAAAGAATACTGGCAAATAAATGGACTAACTGATATTGGATTATGACACCACTGTGGGAAGGAAAGATGCATCATTTCGTAATGTAACTCTATCCTTGTGAAAAATCAAATGGGGAGGTATTGAAGACGAGGCTTGATTTTCTGAAACTCTTGCTGAGGAAATGACTACTAAAACTACTGTTTTCCAAGTAAGAAAATTAAGGTCACATGTTGCTTGGTTCGGGGGGGGGGGGAGTATTAAAGCTTGCAGTACCAAATTCAGATCCCATAGTGGAGAAGGGTCTTTAAACAGTGGTCTCAAAAGAAGAGTGCCTCTCAAAAATGCTTTGCACAGTTTAATAGTGGCTACTGAAAAACCTTCAAATCCAATATGAAAATTAGATATTGGTACTAATTGACCCTTAATGGTAGAGGAACTTGTCCCTACTTAGAAAAGTAAGTCTAAAAATTCAAGTATGTTACTTATCGGAACTGAGAAATGATCAACATGTTTTTGTTGTGCCCAGTTAACAAATCTTTGCCATTTATATCGAGTTTTCATGCAGATGGTTTATGGGAAGATAAAAGGATATTGCAGACAGGTGAAGACAACATAGGTTGTCTGGTTATTAAAGGAATTGGAGAATCCAGGCTTAAGCTTGTGGTTTGAGATAACCAGGTGAATCATGTCTGTCAGGTGAGACAGAAGTCTGGAACACGATCCAGAATCCAAGGTTTATAAAGTAAATGAGGCCATAGGAAGGGGAACCATATCTGTCGAGGCCAATAAGGTGCAATGAGGATGACTTTGCTCTTCAACTGGACAGCTTTCTGAATTAATGTAATTGGTGGATAGGCATAAAGCAGATCAGGAGGTCAATCATGAAGTAGAGCATCAATCGGTGATTTCCCCTGTGGGTGGGGGGGATCAGGGGGAAGATTTGAGGGTAGGGGTCCATCTTTAGTTGATCATTTGAGCATACTGTAATACGTGTACATATGTATACCCTTACAAAAGAAAATAAATTATCAAATTATACTCTTACTGTGGGTAGCTGATAGGTGGTATTAACAAGTGGGACTGGGGTATACATGGAGACTATAACATTTAGGGGATGAAATTTGATGTGGGCTTATGTGGTATTAGCCTGGCTTGGTGCAGGAGCAAAGCCAGTTGTTAGTGAGGTGGCCTTTGAGCAGAGTTTTGAATTGGTGTAGGTTGGTAGCATTTAGGATGTGTTGAGGGATTGAGTTCCAAAGTTTAGAAATGTAGTGGGAGTAGAGGGCATCTCCGGCATTGCTGTTGCTTTTGGATACTTGGAGGAGTGTTTGTGTGAGGATCGGAGTTGCCGAGTGTTGGCATAAGGTTGGAGTAATTGTTGCAGGGCTGGGGTTCTGTTTGGTATATTAGTTGGTGAGTACAGACAAGTTGGGTATAGGTTAGTTGTTGTGGGAATTCTAGCCAATTTATCTGCTGTAGGGCAGTGCAGTGGTGGGACCTATATGGGGAGCTAGTGGCGAACTTGGTTATTTTACTGTAGGCCGATTAAAGTTTGGTAAGGTCAGTTTTGTTAAGGTTTGTAAAGATGGGAGAAGCATAGAGAACAGTAGATAAGAGATGACTCCTGGTGATGCTTACTCTAGAATGGCTAGTTAGGAAAGGATTAATTTGGTAAAGAGATCCTAGTTTGATGTGTGTTTTTTTTAATAGTTTGAGAGAGGTGTAGGTCGAATTTTAATTTTCTATCAGTTGTGACACCTAGCAATTTAGTATGTGATCTGGTGTTTATGATTGTGTTGTTGGAGGAGTGGATTTGAAAAGTGGCTGAGGGATTGGGTGTTTTGGTGGGGAGAAAGAGCATGAGTTTGGTTTTGTTTGGGTTCAGTATGAGGTTAGTGTTTGTTAGCCAGGATTCTACTTCTAGGAAGGATTGTTGTGTTATAGCCTGTAGTTGTGTTAGAGAGGGGGTGGAGCATATCAGTGAAGAGTCATCTGCATAATGGATGACAGAGGCGATAGATGTGGATTTATGGAGTTGATTTATGAAGATGGTAAAAAGTAGGGGGCCTAATATGGAGCCTTGTGGAACTTACTGACCCTACAGCTTGAAGAACCAATCAGGCTGAAATTTTGGTACTGTAAATTAATTTTCATGACCTGCAATCTGGTAATCTGTACTCCTGAGAGAGGAAGAGAAGATATCACTTTGTGTTGAAAACTGCTTCCATGAATTCCTAGTTTTGAACTGGATGCAGGTGAGACTTGTCATAATTTATGGTTATCCCCAGATAAGAAGAGATCTTAGTACCTGATTTCTTTCTCTTCTTAACAGATACCTGGTTGGGGTGGTAATCTAGATATGGAAACACCCAGAATCCTTGCTTCTCAAGTGACCTGCCAATGATGCCATACATTTAGTAAACACCCTGGGGGCTGTGGCGAGTCCAGAAGACAGAGCTCTGAACTGGTAATGACTGGTTCCAGCCAGAAGCATAAATACCTTCGGGGCTGTGTGTTCATCTTTATGTGATGGCATGCATCCTAAAGGTCTATTGGGCATATCCAGTCGTCCTTGCCCAGAAAAGGGAGAATGGACTGAATCATGACCATCCGAAACGGTGTGTTGAACTGACTTGTTCAAGTTGCCAAGATCCAAAACTTATCTCCAGTTCTCAGTTTTCTTTGGCACTAAAGAATTTTGAGTAAGTTCCAGATTCTGTCTGGTGTGGCAGAACCTCCTGGACGACTATTCTAGTAGCTTTTGTACTTGAATTGCTGCTTCTTTCCTCTGACTGGGTGGAACATCAGGAATTTTTTGTAGAGTTGGGGGTGGAAAGGAAAAAGGTATTATATAACCCTGGAAATAATTTTCTATACCCATGTACCTTTTGTTATGTCTAGCCAGGCTCTCTGGTGCAGAGAATAGTCGACCCAGGATTGCCTCAAGAAGTGGAGGATCAGGAGAGGTGATAGGGTCTGTCACAGAAAGAATCTCTGCACCCCTGGTTTTATGGGCCTCCACTGCCATGGGGGTAGCGTTGACCATTAAAGTCCCCCCCTTCCCCTTGGGGAACTTTCTCCATGTGTCCTGGAAATGACCCTGGGACTTCCTGAACCACATCTTCCGACCACCTGATTGATTGCAAGAAAAGGATCTTTGAGGGGTCAGAAACTGTACGCCTGCTGAAAAGAGGGTCTTTCCATCTTTCTCACACCTGGATAATGTGTGCTTTAGTTTGGGGCCAAACAAGACATACCATCAAAAGGAGTATTAACGAACAAAGACTTGAAGGGCTCTGCAAAAATCACATAAGCGCATTCAGGCCTGCCTCCTACCAGACATGCCTGAACCCACTTGCTCTTGAGGCACTTACATCCATGCAAAAAGAGATTTGTGGATGATTTAGAGATAGACTGGAGGGCAGCCAACTGAGAAGCCACAGATGCTTGGGTCTCAGCAGAAATGGTCCCTGAAAGGGAAGCTGAAAGTTCTTTGATCAGATCCCTTTGCAAAGTTCAAAGGGCAAAACCACCACCGTAACAGGTACAAGCATGCAAATTCTGAAGGTAATGCTACTCAATGCTAGAAGTCTAAACCTCAAAAATGTACTCTCTCGAGGCACTCCTAAAAATGGAGAACATTGATATCTGTGCAGTAACTGAGACCTGGTTCAAGGCTCCAGAGAGCACCCCTGCAATACCAGGCTACAACTCTTACCACACTTTTCGGCCACAAAACCATGACCAAAATACTAAAGGTGGAGGAGTTTCCATATTCACCAAGGATATTCATACCTCCAGGCTAGTTGCCAAACACAATGCGACTGAAATTCTCCAGATGCAACTAACACTAGGTAAGACTGCAATCCAAAGAGTAGATTGCTACAGATCCACCACCACGCCCCAATATTCTCACTACACCTATCTAAACATACTGAAAAATATTAAGATACAACCAAACACCCTAATAATGGGTGATTTCAACTACCCTGCCATTAACTGGGAAAACTACTCGTGTACCAACACCTTTGCCCAACGGTTCTTGGAAATTATAAATTCCAACGCCCTGGATCAACTAATCCATACCACCAGGGGCTCCAATATCCTAGACCTGGTCATTACCAACATGGGAAATCGATGCTCCACACCTATGGTCACCCCCACGTTGGTCAGGTCTGACCATAAGTTAATCACCCTTAACATGCACATCCCACCCACAGCCCCCAGTAAGGAAACCTCCATAAAAACTTCTCCAAATCAAACTTCATGCTACTCAAAGTCAGAAGTGATGAACTTCATGACACCCATGCAGACGGGAACTGAAAGTTTGACTGCTGAATCCTACACTAAGGCACTGTACGAGCACATCCACTCATGCATGAACCGTGCCATCCCAAATGGAACTAAGATGCTCTCCTCCAAAAAAAGAAAGCCAATCTGGTGGTCCCCTGCCATAAACAAACTTTACAACAAAAGGAAGAAACTGTTGCAGAAAAGAGAAATATCCCAGGATGCAAAAAACTCCCCTACAAGCCTCAGTAAGAAGCAGAGATCCCTCATAAAATCCTCCAAAGCTAGTTATGAAAATAAAATTGCTAAAGACTCCAAAGACAACCAAAAGGCATTCTATAACTATGTCAAGAATCTAAATGGCAGTGCTCAGATCTGCTCTGAGCTACAACAGAATGGCATTAAATATACGGACCCCAAGGATATTGCCAATATCCTGGCAGATCAAATCAGTGCCAACTTCACCCCATCTCACCCCTTAAACAGCCCATCTCAATACCGGAAGATTGCCAAATTCCGGTAATAACGGCCACACAGGTAAAAAAATGTACTCTCCAAAGCTAAGAATACAGCATCCATGGGATCAGATGACATCCCGGGCTGTGTATTATATGAACTACAAAATGAACTGGCACCTCACCTAAGTGTAATGTTTAATCATAGCCTCACCTCAGGCTTCATGCCCACTGAGTGGTGCACAGCTACAGTTATCCCACTTCACAAGGGGGGATCCACCTTGGACTCCAGGAACTACCGCCCCTTCAGTCCGATGAGCCTGATCTGCAAGGCCAGTCTCCAGAGCCGCGGATGAGGATAAGGCGATCCACACAGCTTATCTGGACCTCGCCAAGGCTTTTGACACCATCCCCCACTCTGGAATCAAAGATAGACTTACTAAGCTTGGCATTAATCCCTACATCACTCGATGGGTTGCCAGCTGGCTTACTGACAGAACCCAGACTGTAAAAGGAGCAAACTCTAAATCCAGTTCCAGACAAGTGACAAGTGGAGTACCTCAGGGTTCAATCCTGGGACCACTCTTGTTTGGCATCTACTTCTCTAAAGTACAGGCCAACACTAAGGGACTCTGTCTAACAAAGTTCGCAGATGACTGCAAACTGGGAGCCATTACTGAATCCCCAAATGATGTGGATACTCTACAAAACGGCCTTACAGAAACAGATGCTTGGTGCCAGAGCCATGGGCTCAAGCTCAATGCCAAGAAAAAACATGTACCCGTGAAATACCACATAGGTGGCAGTACACTAAACACTGAAAGTGTGATAAGACACTTAGGTACACAGGTGGACAGTGGTCTCACCTTCGATAACCACATTGCTATAACAGTCAGGAAATCCTTTTATGTGGCACACCTCATCACTAAGGGCTTTTCATCCAGAAAAAAGGAGGTCATTGTCCTACTGTACTCATTCCTCATTAGACCCATTATAGAATACATCACCCCGTTTGGTATGTACCTCTGAAGACATCTGCAACAACTGGAAAGGCCACAGAAATACCTCACTAAAAGAATCACAGTCCTAAAGCAGATGCTCTAAGCTGACTGCCTTAAAAAACCCCAGCTATACTCTTGTCGCATAGCATCTACTCAGAGGCGATCTCTGCTTAATATACAAGGCCATGTCAAACCCAGAGCTGTTGGACATGCTACACAAAGAAATCCCAATCCTTCAGAGCCACACACTCCAGGGATCTAAACCTTGTCATCACAATAAACAAAACATGCTGGAGGGATAGGTTCCTGACCCAGAGACTCTGCAGACTCTGGAAGAGACTGCCCATACATGTCAAGCAGAGCACCTCTTTGGCACTCTTCAAAAGGAACCTTGACAATTGGATGGGAGAAAGGAAATTCACCCTGGGGATCACATCAGTCGCCTTGCTAGACAGGGGTCCAGGGAAGTAAATAGTGTGGGAAGAAATAGCCAGGGAATTGTTATGGCTAGGCTTGTATAGGCCCTAGGGCCAATAGCCTAGTACCAACCTATGAACCTAGTAAAATGTGCCCAATAATTCACTGACCTAAGGGCAGCTTCCCAAATCTATTTAAACCCTAGACTCCCTGTTAAGGGGATGATAAGAGGAACTCTTTTCATAGGACGATACTAGGCTATTGGCTCAGAGGCCCTTAAAAGCCTAGCAAAGAATTTCACCCATGTTCCCACAAAGTCAGCACCTGTTTTCCATGTCCAGCAGGGACACAGGTGTGATTCCAGGGTATATTTTTGTTTCCCATCCTGTCGTCCAGCCTCTTCTTAAGGAGGGCTAGTGAGGCACAGGTTCATAGGACAATACTAGGCTATTGGCCTGGAGCCCCTTATAAGTCTAGCCAAGAATTTCACCCATGTTCCCACAAAGTCGGCAAGTTTCTTTTTGGTGGCCGCCATCATGACCCCTGGCATCCATGGGCCCCCCCCCCCCTTAGCCCAAAATTCTTTCCCTGCAGGTGGAGCTATAATCTTATCTGGCATTTTGGGAACTGGTTCCACTGTGTCAGGCTCCTTCCACGCCCGCAGAGAGATCAAATCCATGAACTCTTCAGCAGGTGGAGTAACCCAGGAAGTAAATGGGTGAGCATCAAAGGCTTCCATAAATACCAACTCCTCAGGTAGAGAGTTGCTGGAGGTCCAGCCACCTCTCTGTTTTAGGATCTGAAGGATAGTCTCCAAATGGGAAGTCTTCTGAAGGTGATTGTGGAGACCCTTCACCCTCAAAGTCCACATCCTCAGTGACAGACTCCGAGTCCAAGTGCTTCCTCTTGCACTTTTTCTCTTCTTAGAGACTTCCTTGGTGAAGTGTCAGAAGAGATTATAATACCCTGCTGGGTAGACTGGAAGTCTAAAGCTGGCGGTCTCTGTGGAGCTGAATGATGAGGATCCAAGAGCAGAGACATCTGGGTGTTGGAATGAAAATCCAAGGGCGATGGGACTGAATTCTATCCAAGCAAAAAACACCCTCCTAACAACCTTGAAGGCAGCTCTCCCAAGGGAAAAAGAAGACCTCATCGCCAAGAAGGCATGCTTCTGAATTGTAGCCTCCTCCCGCCCCGAAAGCAATCTCCCAGAGGAGGAAGTTGGAGCCAGGCTGTCTCATGCCGAAGCACCAAGGCACAGAGACGGCTCAGAGACCTTTGGAATCGATCCCAACACCTCAGATCCAACAAGGAAGCATCAGCTCCAAGAGTCCTCCAGATCTGAAGATGTCAGAGCTATGGAACTTACAATCATCTTCAGATTCATGCTAGACAGACATGAAAGATTCAGATTGAGGGACTCTGAAGCAAGAAAGGGATCAGATAAAAAAAGAGAGTCTGAAGTGGTGGGAACTGGTTCCACAGTGTCAGGCTCCTTCCACGGCCAAAGAGATCAAATCAATCAGCTCTTCAGCAGGTGGAGTAACCCGAAGTAAATGGGCGAGCATCAATGACCTCCAGAAATACCAACTCCTCAGGTAAATGGTTGCTGGGGGTCCAACCAGCACAGACCCCCGAGATATCCCAAGGTCGAAGAATGGACCTCCTGACCCAAAGTGGTAGGAGCCAGTAACACACCCATCTGGGATCTGCGCCAAGAGAAATGTACAGTTGTGTACACTTACCATAAGTGTAGATGTTAGAGTATATTCACAGTTGCAGTCATCACATTTGGGTTATCTGCTTGCAGTCATCACATCTGGGTTATCTGCTTGCAGTAGCCCTCAGTCGGCCTGAATATCAAAGTTTTGGGTCCTGTGTTGGTTGCTGTCTCATCTTCCATGACGCCAGGTAGTCAGGGGTATAAAGCATGCAACTGACGCCATTACATCAATTTTTCCTGCTCCAGATATCAGGTGCCCCCACAATGGGAAGCAATTATATATATATATATATATATATATATATATATATACACACACACACACACACACACACACACACAAGGTTATACCTCCAACAAAAAAGCAAATACACCAAAAAAATTTTAAGCATAGTAAAGGAGAACAGAGTTATAGCCAAAAGAAGTCAGGGGGCTGGAGGGAGGATAACCAGGACTGCAACAGTGAATACACTCGAACATCTACATTTATGGTAAATGTACACAACTGTACTATGTTCTTCATGTTTCACTGTTGCAGTTATCATATTTGGGTAGATTCCCAAAGCTATGGATGGGAGGAGAAATTTAGATAGCATTAGGACCAGCTATAAGGCCCTGCAAGACTGCAGTGGCAAAGCCAGCTCTGGATTTTGAGAAAATTGGCAAATGGTAATGCTTGGTGAAAGTATGTGCAGAACTCCAGGTAGCAACTTCTAGGATGTCCCTGGTAGGGACACCTCTGAGAAAGGCTGTAGAGGTAGATGCAGCCCTGGTTGAGTGTGGTCTTATTCCCTGTGGGATAGGTTTTCCATGGTGCTTAAAGCAGAAATGAATGCAATGGCCTTATCCATTTAGAAATGGTTTGCTTTGAAATGGCCTTCCCCTCTGCCCCTGCAGCAAATGCCACCAGCAGTTGTTCAGATTTCCTTTGAGATTCAGTCCTAAGTTGTCTGTGCACATCTAAGGAGTGCAGTATCCATTCCCCTTTGTTCTGTGGATTAGAAAAGAAGGTTGGCAAATGAATGGACTGATTAAGAGCCTCACTGGAAACTACCATGGGCAAGAAGGAGGGATTGGTCCTGAGGGACACCCTCTCCGCATGAAAGATGATGAAAGTCTCCACTATCATAAGGGCCTGTAACTGAGATACGCTTCTTGCTGAAGTGATGCTAAAAGGAAGGCTATTTTCCAAGAAAGGAATTTTAACTCTGCACTTGCAGCTGGCTCAAAAGGAGGTAGAATGACTTTTTTCCAATACAAAAGTTAAGGTCCCACGCTGGAGTTGGGGCTCTCCTGGGTGGTCTTAAGTTTCTGGCCCGTCTGAAGAACTGCTTGAGCAGTGGATGAGAGAAGAGGGATGGTTCTGTGTTGTAATGAGCTAAAATGGCTGAGGCATGAATTTTGATGGAGGAAAAAGAAAGGCCCTTGTGAAGCGTCTCAGTTAACTATTGAAGAATCTGCGGTAAATTTGGTGCTGCTGTGCCCCTCCCTTGAGTTTGATCTTTAGTAGTACTTTGGAGAGGAAAGGCAGAAGAGGAAAAGCATAAACTGATAGATTTTTCCAGCTGAAGGACAGGCATCCACTTTCCAAGCTTGTTTATGGAGAGTCCTTGTGAAGAATTTGTCCAATTGGTAGTTCTGGGGGGAGGCAAACAGGTCTATATCAGGGCTCCCCCATTTGTTTATCAACATGTTGAAAGTATTTTGTTCCAGTTTCCACTCATGTGGGTCCATGAGATTTCTGCTTAGTTCGTCTGCCAGTCTATTTAATTTTCCTGGCAGGAATTGAGCCTGTAGATGCAGTTGGTAGCTCAAGGCTGTGTTCCACAGAGCCATGCCTAGTCTGCAGAGAGGGTATGAATGTGTATCCCCCCTGCTTGTTTATGTACCACATAACAGTGGTGTTGTCCGTCTTTACCACAATTGTCCTGGAAGAATGTGGTCCTTGAAGGCTGTCAGAGCATTCTGTACAGCTAACATTTCATTTTGAATGATATGCAGGTGCATTTGACTTGGGTTCCATTTGTCCTGATTACACTTCTCTACCAGGTGAGCCCCCTACGCATAGTCCGATGCGTCTGTTAGGGTTTTGGCGGCAGGGGGCAGTCCCTTGTTTTGGTAGCAGGCCTCTGCCCACCAAAGTAACTAACTGTAGGCAAGGTATGATAGGAATCATTGCTTCTAGAGCCTGAGAATGTTGACACCATAGGCTTTTTAGATACCATTGTAGTTTCCTCGTATACAGTCTTGCATATGGAATTAGGAGAATGCAGGAGGCCATGAACCCAAGGCTTGCAGTATAGCAGGGTTTTTGTGGCCATTAGTTTGAAGTAAGCTGTCAAATGTATTTGTTTCTCTGGCGTGAGAAAAGCCATCTGAAAAGTTGTGTTCAAGCTTGCTCCCAAGAATATAATTTGTTGACAGGGTACAAGATGTGATTTCTTTACGTTTATGGTGTACCCCAAACAAGTTAGCACCTTTTGTACAAATGCCAGATGACTCAAAAGTATGTCCTGGCTTTCTGCCAGAATTAGACAATCGTCCCGGTATGGGTATATTTGAATATTTCTTTGCCTACAAAATGCAATGACTGGAGCTAGGCACTTTGTGAACACCCTGGGCGCAGTAGATAAGCCAAAGTGCAGTGCAGCGAACTGCTAGTGCATGTAGCCTGTTTTGAAGTGTAGGTAATTTCTGCAAGATTCCCTGATTGGGATGTGCAGGTAGGCTTCCTTTAAATCCAGTGTTGCCAACCAGACATCCTTGCCTAGCATATGAAGCAACTGGTGAAGAGTTACCATCTTGAACTTTGGGATCACCAAAACGGTATTTAGGATAGAAAGGTCCAAGATAGGACCCCATACGTTGTCTTTTCTGAGTACCAGGAAAAATCCTGAGTAGAAACCTTGTCTCTTTTCCTCTCCTGGTACACTTTGAATAGACCTCATGCTTAAGAGAGAGAGTACTTGCTTTTGAGCCTCTGCCCACTGATTTGGGGGTAGATCTGGCCAAACTTTTGGGGTTGGAACGTCTGGAAGTGAAATCTGTATCCTTGGGAAAACTATATTTAAAACCCATTTGTCCTGGGTAATGAGCTCCCAGTTTTTTGCCTACATAGCAATCTTTCCCCCTAAAAGAGCAGTCAGTTGAAAAGTGCTTGGAAGTATTAATGTTAAGTCATTGAGACAGCTTACCATAGGGGGGAGTCTTACTACTCCCTGATCTGGAAGTGGGCGCCCCCCACTGCTTAGTCCTGTGCGTACCCTGGGACTGAAGCCAGGGTGTAATTCTGGTTTTGGGTTTGGACTGAAAAGGCCTGGAAGAGGAAGGAAAGGACCAATTCTTAGAAGGCCAATGCCTACTGAATCTTGGATGCTGTACTTGTAGGAAATATTTAACAGTTTGCATAGATTTAGCTTTTTTCTCCATCTTTTTAAGTACTTCTTCTGCTTTGTTGCCAAACAGGCAGTCTTGATTTAAGGGAGCATCCAGCAATTTAGCTTTAACATGATCTGGCGAGGATTGTTCCTTAAGTCACGCATGCCTTCGAAGTACAGAACACCAGTGACAGCAGCCCTGCAAGATGCCTCTAGTGAATCAAAGCCACATTGCAACATACGTTTTCCAACTTGTTCAGCAGAATGCATTAAATCCTGTAAATCCTTATTTTCAGCCCAGTCAGGAATCAACATCATTTTCTGTTTAAGCAATCCAATAATATGCTGCTGATACTTTAACATATGAAACTGGCAGTTTAAGGCCCTAACGGCCAAGGTTGCAGAAGTGTATACCTTCTTACCCCATCTATCCAGCTCCCTGGAATCTCTATCAGAGGGGGTAGGAATTTTGGCAGTAGTAGCTTTAATGCGCTTGGGTTGCTGTGAAATGGTCTCAGGGCCAGCAATAGGATGTTTAAAACGGAACTTGAGAGTCAGGAACACTGTAATATCTATCAGGTTTTCTGGGAGCAGGAGGTAAAGAATCAGGGCCCAAGCTAGATTCCGAAAAGGCATCATCAACACTGTCTAGTACAGGAGGGATAGCTAAAGGCCTGTGTTAGGGCAGGAGTAAGAAATCCCTAAGCCTCTTTTTAGAATCAGAGTAATCCTGGCTTTCCCAGCAAAAATACTCCCTGAAAGTATGCAAGGTTTCACCAAAAGAGAAATCCTCTGGGGGGAGGGAAGCAGAGGGAAGAGTCTCCTTTGCATCAGAATCCTTATTGGTAGATAAGAGTAAATCCTGGTCATCAGAGGAAAGAGAAATTTCAGAATCCTGATCAGAAGTATCATAATTCCAAAATACCAATGTCACTTGAACAATATAGCAGCCAGACTGTGTTGAATAAATTCGTTTAATCAATTCTGGTACCTCGGCCTTCACCTTCTCATGGAATGAATGTAATACACAATGCAGTCCCTTATAAATCATCCTGAAAACAATTTACATATGTAATTGATTTCAATAAAGCAATTAAATATTTTTCATCTTAAAGCCAAAACTACTTTTCCAATAAACTTTTTTTAAAACACGCATTGTTTAGCATGTCCCAAAATAAACCATCTCATAAATATAACAATTTTCGTAAAAATAAAAAATATATATAAAAATACTTTTATTATACAAAATTTATAAACTCATAACTTTATATTTACGTTTCTAAATTCATCCCATTAGGAAAAAGAGTATTGTAATTTATAATAAATCCAGATTCCATTTCCAACAACCTATTATAAAAACCTGAATTGTTGTCACCCACATCACTTGGTTTACCCAAAACACAAAAAACTTTTGCATAGTTAACTTATCGGATTTTGTTATAACAGATAATATTAAAAATGTGTTATGCAAGGGCACCAAATTTGTACCGACGAGGTTCCCTTCTTTGGCAGACATAATGTTAGAAGCCAAAGAATTTTGTAGGAAGCTGCACTTGAGAGTGTTTTTTGCCAACAGATCTGAAAATTGTGATGACAACCAAGATAGCTCTGTATTAGATAGTTCATCAATGAATAAGTCTCTTCATGAAAATGAAATCATTAATATTCATATGGAAGATGAATGTTTTTTGTGAACTTCTGGCTTTGAATATAATACTGGATAGGGAAAGTTTGATGTTCCTAGAGTTCCCTATCGAAGTAATTTTGTTTCACCGAAAGTCAATGTGGCGATTAATGTTTTTGAAAGAACATTGTTCAAACAAATAGAGATTGAATATAGGAAATTTAAAATGGGCAAAAAATCATATAATTTAAATAAAGATGAATGGCTGGCCCTGAATAGTTTGAGGGGGTCAAGCAACCAATATGTATTTACTCAAACTGACAAGGGAGGTAACTGGGTTATTTTGCCCAGGGAGAAATACAACTCTATAGCTCTAGGGTTGTTAATGGAAGATAATACATACACTTGTATGACCTCAAATCCTATAAAGGAATTCAATCCAATGTTGTTAGAACTATTAGAAAGAGGCGAGCGCCTGGTTTTTTTTTACATCAGCAGATGTTAGGAAGTTAAACATTAAAAATCCAAAAACCGCTAGGTTTTTTATTATTCCAAAATTGCATAAGGATTTTTGGAATCCACCCGGTCGTCCTATTATTTCTGGCAGGGACGCCTAGTTACAAAATATAGGGATTTTTTTGGATTCAGTGTTAAAATGTTATTTGTCTAGGGTTCCTGCTCATGTGAAGGGAGGTCAGCCTGGACGTAGAGGGAACGGTTTGGGAACATGATTTTTATTGGGCTAGTGTGGATGTTAAATCATTGTACACTAGCTTCAATAAAATATGGGGACTTGAAGCTGTTGGCAAAATGTTGGGAGAAGGACCTGGGACTTATTATATTATTAGTCTTTTGGAATTTTGTTTAACACACAATTGTTTTGAATTTGAGGGCAGGTTTTTCCTACAGAATGAAGGTACAGCAATGGGGGCCCCGTATGCGCCCTCTTATGCAATTTTATTCATGGCCTATTTTGAACATTTATTTATTTATCCAAAGAACTTTTTCCAGAATAAAGTCATGAAATACAAAAGATTTATTGATGACTTCTTGTTTCTTTGCAGGGGGGATCCAAGTGATTTTGAGGAATTTATTCTGGAAATAAAAGATAATCCATGTGGCCTGGATTTTACTTATCTTGTAGGCAGGCACAGGATTCAGTTTTTGGATATAGAACTTTATGTAGGATCTGACAATAAAGTGCAATATAAGCCTTTTCACAAGGCTACAGCAGCCTACAATTTTTTGCATGCATCTAGCATGCATAGTATTTGTCTCAAAAATTCCCTTCCATTAGGAGAGTTTAAACGAATTGCGACAAACACCTCGGAAATGGAAAGGATGAGTATTGAATTCAACAAAATTGAGACAAAACTTAATGCAAGAGGTTATTATAAGAACATAATAAAGGCAGCTAGAGGGCATGTTGAATATGATTTAGGAATGAGGGGTTCAAATAGAAAAAGGCTTACACATAAAACAATTTATTCAGAGGAAAGTAGGGGCCAGGTTTTGAGTGTTAGAGGGGATGCACACAAGGAGAGTATATTTTTTGTTAACAAATTTTCAGATTTTTCCAGTATTTTAAGGAAAGTAGTATTATCATTGTGGCCTATCATTGTTGGTGATGATGAGGCAGGAAAATTGTTTCCTAACACAGTAACATTTTCCTATGGTAGACTTCAAAATTTGAAGGAAATATTAAATACTAGAAGCAAGTTAACAAAGAATAGAAAGGTAGGGACTTACCAGTGTGGGAGATGCAAGGTTTGTGCTAGAGTTAGAAATTTAGATGGAACAAGAAACAACATCGTGAGATACGGTGCTTTGGAATTTTTTGATTGCAACTCTTCTGGGGTGGTTTATATCATAGGTTGCAATTGTGCAACCCAGAAATGGTACATTGGACAGACCAGAAGGAGAGTTAAGCTCAGAATTCTCGAACATTTGGGAGACATTAGGAATAGGAGGTTTGATAGTCCGGTGGCCAGTCATTTTTGCGACCAGCACAGGGGACTTTCTGATGGGCTAGTTTTTTGTGTTTTGGGTAAACCAAGTGATGTGGGTGACAATTCAGGTTTTTATAATAGGTTGTTGGAAATGGAATCTAGATTTATTATAAATTATAATACTCTTTTCCTAATGGGATGAATTTAGAAATGTAAAGTTATAAAATATAAAGTTATGAGTTTATAAATTTTGTATAATAAAAGTATTTTTATATATATTTTTT
>NC_056729.1:1460208048-1460210548 GCF_019279795.1 Protopterus annectens
AAAAAAAAAAAAAAAAAAAATCTCTTGTTTTCCCACCTTACTGAACTAGAGTAGTCCAGTTTCAGAGTTGCTGATCCCTGGGCTTTGTTTTTAGTTCCTGTTACTGATCCACTGCCTTATTAGGCAGGAGGAAGTTTCTTTGCTTACCAGTGGGAGTGGGAAGCACTGAGCAGCCTTTTGTCCGAATTGGTGAAGTTTCAGCCAGAAACTAGTAGTCTATTGGTCGTTTGGGCCAATTTCTAGCTCCTTTCAGCCCCTGCTATAAAACACGCTAAACACGTGTTTTCCAGCTTGTACCAACTCTGCACAGATCCTCGTGGTGGCCTGCAGAGTGATCCAAGCAGCAGAGAGCTAAAAGAGTGACTTTCTACCAAATATAAGTATTTTTTGTGGCTTTCCCACTGTTATTAAGCTAGCGACTGCATTTCGCCTGTTTTACTGCTACTTTAAGTGATTTCTGCATTTTACACTGTTTATTGCACTTTAAGTTACTAATTGTTGCAAATTGTTTCTGTAGGCTACACACTAAAGTGCGCTAGCCGATTTACAGCATTTATAGCATTTACTGTCTGTTTTTTCCTTATCTCTGTAATAAAACAAAAAAATCTCTTGTTTTCCCACTTTACTGAACTAGAGTAGTCCAGTTTCAGAGTTGCTGATCCCTGGGCTTTGTTTTTAGTTCCTGTTACTGATCCATTGCCTTATTAGGAAGGAGGGAAGTTTCTTTGCTTACCAGTGGGAGTGGGAAGCACTGAGCGGCCTTTTTGTCCGATTTGGTGAAGTTTCAGCCAGAAACTAGTAGTCCATTGGTCGTTTTGGGTCAATTCCTAGCCAATTCCTAGCTCCCTTCAGCCCCCTGCTATAAAACACGCTAAACTGTACTGCTGATCTAACCAGCATATCCTATAACTGAAAAGTTCATCTCTACTTGATTCCCAAGTAGACTATTCTCTATCTGTAAAGCCTAGCACTTACTCCTACAGTACTTGCACCTTGATAAAGCACTCTTATTATAGATAGTACCCCACCAGCCCAAAACCCACTTCCCCCGGAGTCCTTTGAAAGTTCTTTATCTACTACTTCTAGTATGTCGAGGGATCAGTTGCTAGTGTCCTCTCCAGCTCAACTGGTGAACCTGGGAATATTGAGGCAATGTTACAATTGCCTCATGTACACTGAACAATCCTCTCCTTCTCCCACAAAACACAAATACATGCGAGAGATGCAACTATACGGCCAAACTGGAGGCTGAGCTCTCTCAACATAGGACTGGCAAGACCAGACAGGAGGAGAAGGCAACCACACACAATACATACCCAGTCACACATGGTACCATCACAACTTCAAATCATACACATACTCACACAAAGACATACTGAGGCTCTGGTCAAAAATTTACCAAAACAGCGGAGGCCACCAAAGCAGACACCCAAACAACTACCACCTCACGACCCAACACATGCAACACATAGACCACACAGTCAGAGTGTCAAACAGTCACAGCCCTTAAGGCCAAACAAAATGCCAGACACACTTGTCATTGGTGATTCCATAGTCAGGCACACTGACGTCCCGCTCACCAGACTGAGTAAGGAGAAGGTCACAGTAAGCTGCCTGTCGGGCGCTAGAATCCGCCACATAACGCAAGCACTCAGGTCTCTCAACAGCAGGTACAAGTACGACTCAGTCATTGTCCACGCTGGTGTCAACAACCTGAGGCGTACCTCCTTGGACTACATGAAAAGGGACGTCGAGGAGCTCTCTGATTATGTAGCCCAGGCAGGTATGACCCTGACCTTGAGCAGTATCCTACCTTCACCTAGAATGATGCCACAATACAGTGATAAGATGATCAGCTTTAATAATTGGCTTAAATTCTGGTGTCATTCAAAGGGATCAATGTCTGTCTGCCTGGGATGACATGCTGGACAAGCCACGCTGCTTGCAAGGGACGGCTTGCACCTGTCACCCTGGGCTTCCGGATATTGGCAAAGGCTCTTGCCACCCCATAGTGCCTTTTTAGGCAAGGCTCAAATTCTAAACCTACCACCCTAGAACACCAAAAGGAAAAAACTAAGGGTAATGCTGCTCAATGCCAGAAGTCTCAATCTCAAGATGCACGCACTCGAGGCCCTTCTCAATATGGAGAACATCGATGTCTGTGCTGTGACAGAAACCTGGTTCAAGGCTCCTGAGAGCACCCCAGCACTAACAGGTTTCACCTCATATCATGCCCGCCCCAAAATCCAGACAACACCAAGAAAGGAGGGGTGTCCATATTCATAAAGGACACCCACACCTCAAGGTTGGTGGCAACGCACGATGCATCGGAGACCATCCAGGTGCAATTAACCATAGGCAAGACTGCTCTGCAATTTGTAGCATGTTACAGGCCACCCTCTCAAACTCAGGAACCTCACATGGCCTTCCTGAAAACATTGGAGGATAAATGTATCTCCAAACACGATCATACTAGGTGACTTCAACTACCCTAATATAG
>NC_056729.1:1460215548-1460218048 GCF_019279795.1 Protopterus annectens
AGGGTAGGCAATGGCTTCAGCAGCTATGCTAAGAAACTATCAGGGAATACTGTCTGGGGCATTGGAGCATGGCTTTAGTTTCTGGAGAAGTTTTTTGATGGTTGATGTGGGGATAGATTTTAGAGTGAAAGGTGGGGAGAATGGGGGTAGGGAGTTTGAGGGTGGTGGAATAGGAGAGGAAGTGAGGGTGGTGATGGGAGTGGGGGGAGGGGTGTTATTAAAGGAGAATGGGGGAGGAGTTGTGGATGTGGTGGTGTTTCAGAAATAAGAGGTTAGTTTAGAAATAGAGTTTATAAAAAAACGAGTTGAATTGAGTAGCCAAGTCAATGTCAGCAGTGTTGGGATCTGGGCTGGGGTTGACTGTTTTGCTAGGACTGATAAGGGTAGAGATACCTTTCCAAAATTTCTGAGGATTTGTTTTGTTAGTATTTTGGAGAGTGGAAAATTAGTTTTGTCGATCAGAGATAATAAGCTTTTTTATTTTGTTTCTAAGAATTCTGAATTCATTTTGAATGAGTGGAGATTTATTTTTCAGGCAGAGTGCCCAGACTTTGTCTCTATGTCGCATGGCTGTAAGTGTTGTTTTAGTTAGCCAGGGGGAGGTTTTTAATTTAATTCTTTTAGTTCTTAGAGGAGCGTGGAGGTCTAGGAGGTTTAAAAAGGTTGCGTTGAAGTGGGCCACAGCATTGTCTAGAGGTAAAGTTTTTAGAATGTTCCAATCTATTACTTTTAGGGAGTCAGAGAAAGTTGTTGGGTTAAAGATTTTCTGGTTTCAGGTGGTAATATAGTTATGTGATTTCTGTATATGAGTGGGGAGACGATATGTGAAGATGGGTAGGTGATTATTAAGGGAGTCTTCTGGGAGTGAACCGCTAAGTAGTGGGGGTGGGAGACTAAAATCCAGTCTAGAACGCTACCATTTGAAGGAGTTTTTGAGGGGCGGGTTATGTTGTTAATTAGCTGTGAGAAGTTATAAAGGTTGATATTGAGTGGGTTTGTGGGAGATTGAATGGAGGACCAATTGATATTAGTGTCTCCCAAAAATATGATTTCATTACTGGGGTTGGTGGAGAGCCAGAATAGGATATTCTCAAGAGTAGTAATATTGTCTCCAGGAGGGATGTAGAGGGAGGCTATACATATGTGTTTTTATTGATTTGAAGTAGTGATAGGAGTAGTTCAGCATTATTGAAATTAGGTATGGATTTGTTATAAGGGGTGACTGTCAAGGAGGATGAGTAAAGTAGAGCTACTCCACCCCCTTTTTTGTGGGATCTGTCTTTTCTGATTGAGTAGTTTGGTGGTGTTATTTCATGGTCTTTTATGTGGGGTTTTAGCCAAGTTTCAGAAATAGATAGGATATCTGGTTTATTATATGTAAGCCAAGCATGAAGGTTTGGGACTTTGTTTACTATGCTTTGGGAGTTAAGTGAGGTGAATAGTATTGATTTATGAGTGGTAGATGTGGTGGGGCCGGGATTGGGGTGGATGTCACCTGATATTAGAGAGGTTAGTATATAAAGGGTTAGGTTGGCGAACTAGTTGGAGTATATAAAGTTTGGGTTGCTCTTTGTTATGTTGAAGAAGGATTTCTTAGGTACTGTGGAGGTGTGAGGCTTTTGAGTGTTGATAAGTTTATAGGTAAAAAGTAGATGTTTTTTTATAGGGTAAAGATCAGGAGATATTGTCGTGTGCGTTTTTGTACGAAGTGAATTTAGATGTATTGTTATGTGGAAGGCTTGTGAGTGGTTAATATATATGGGCTGGGTGAGGTAATAGATGTAGACTATGTTGAGGAGAAATAGTAGTAAAGTATAGGAGGGTATTGATTTAGGGAACATTTGTAGAGATAGTTTCTGGAAAAACATAAGATAAAGATGATAGTTAGGAATTGCTATGTTGTTCAAAGTAAACTTATAGGAGCTGTGGGGTTCTACGTGCAGTAACTATGTATGTCTTTGAAATAGTTGTGGAGGGATGGTATAGAGTAATGGTTTATATGGGTGGGGTTAGGTAAAGGGTGTAGAGTGGAGTGGAAGGTTTTAATAGGTGAGGTAGGGTTTACTAGGGAGATGAGTAATGTTTGAAAGGGCGGGGTGAGGGAGTGGCTATAGATAGAGTTACTTTGTGTGACTGGTTGGATTGTATAATGGGTGGGGTTATGAAGATATAAATCTAGAGGTAGTGGGGGCGAGTGGGAATAGGGGGCAGGGTAGGGGAGCGGAGTGAGCCCATAGGGCGAACGGAGCGGTAAGAGCCAAGGGAGGCAGGATGAGAGTGAGAACTTATCAGTGAACTGTGGAATGGAGAAGGTAAGTACAAGTGACAGGGGATTAATGGGAAGTTGTTGCCAGCGGTGTTAGAAATGGCAGACAGAGAAAGAAAGTAGGTAAGTTAAAACATGTATAGTATACTAGGGAGTAAAATAAAGGTATGGAAACTCGGGAAAAGTGTGGGGAGGGTGCAACCTAGTGGACTAAAGCTGAAATGCACCTGCAGA
>NC_056729.1:1460228048-1460318472 GCF_019279795.1 Protopterus annectens
TCTTACTAGCATTATTTTTGTGGAGTACGTCTTTCTTTGCATTCTATAAGGTAACGTTTTCTCAGTTATTTTTAAGTGTAATGGAATTATAAACCTGTTTTTTCATCTTTTTTCTCCCTTCTCTATTTCTTCTTGTTCAGTTTGAAGAAATGTAGCCAAGGCAAGGAAAAAAAGCATGACAAAAGAAAAACTAATGTGCTTTCTCTCATCCTTGCATTGTGAAATGACTGGCTTAAGGACCTTAGATTGATTTACTAACAAGTTTTACTAATAATCAAGTAGATGAAAAAGAATATTACATATCACGAGTATTTTTTTCTACCAACACATGTATGCTCAATAGCAGTTCTGCGGCTTGCCTTCATGTTTCCATGGTTGAAACTATCTGATAAAGAGAAACTGGCTGCCTGTTTCTAGCATCTCCATGGAGAAAATCTGATAAAGAGAAACTGGCTACAGTCTGGTGGAGAGTGACTAGCTGAAGAAAAAAAAAACTGGGAAAGCATTTTGGGGTTTTCCCAGCTGGGAGAGCTACAAAGAAAAGACAAAACCAATTGGCACTTAGTAGAAACACAGGCTGCACCATGAGCAGTCTTAGTATGTTTAACCTTTCTTTTAGGTTACTTCAAGTCTGTAAGTGTGGTTGTCAGTTTGGGACTTTTGTTCCTATTAGTAAGATAAAAATGCGGTATTTGAACATGTATATAGTTTTGTGTGTTAGTATTAAGTTAACAGTTTTTGGGTGGGTATTGGGGGTGCATTTGTGTTTTTGTTTTATTGGAAGCCCTCAAACAAAAGTTTTATAAGATGTAATAAAGGCTCAAATAGATACGACAAGAAACAACTGCATAAAAGTTCAACCTGTCAAACAGTGTATGCATGTAACACAAAAGCTGGAACTAGACATTTAACAAAAAAGGTGCTATACCTAAAAGGTGGTAATAATAACTTTTTAATGTAACAATGTCTTCTGTAATGTCTTTAAATCTCAATGGTCACACAGAAAAATACAAAAAAGAAGGTAGTGAACTATATTAAAATGGAGAGTGCAAATAACTATGTTACAGCAGACACACTTAGAAATGAACATGTGAATTTGATAAAGAAAGGTTTTCAGGATGGCTACTCAGCAGAACACCGGGGACAAAGGAAAAGAGAAGTACTTAGAGTATAAAAAGATAATAATGGCAGATTTATACTCCTAAGGGGCGACTGGCAAGGGATGAGGATTACACTGGCATGTGTTTATATTCCACCTAAAACTGATATGATGCTTAAGAAAATTCTGGGAGAAATCAGTTTTCAGCAAATAATATTACTTATAGGTGGGGACTGGAATGTGATTTGCAACAGTAAAGGGTGGGGGGGGCAGCAAGGAAAGTATAACAAAGAAGGATAGATTTTTGAAGAAATATATGAAAATATTTAGTATGGAAGTTATGAATTCAGTAATAGGAGTTTGGAGTGAATTTACATATTCCCCAAGATATAAAACCCAGGCTAGGCTAGATAGAATTTACATTTCACAGGAACATGTGCATTTAATTGAAGGTCTTGATATGCACCCAATAACATTCAGATCATGCGCCAATAATAACTAAAATAAAAACACGGGGTAATGAAATAAAAATAAAGCACGGACACTTCCCCACCTATCTGTTGAAAAAAGAGGAATTTAAGGAACGGGTAGTGAAGATTACTCGGGTGCTATTAGAGAGGATAGAATTTCTTCTGAAACTATAGCTAGGGAGTGGGATAAAATTAAGGTGGAGTTTAAAAATAGGGTGGAAATGAAAGGGAGCTATGGTTAAGAAGTAACAAGAATTATTTAGAGGGACTGACAAATGTTGAAGTATTGCAGAATAGGGAGAATCTCACAGAAGAGGAGGAGGAGGAGGATCAACTGCAGAATGCTAAGCAGAAAATAAGGGCTTACTTTGATAGTATGCACAAGTTTAGAAATATTGCTGTTAAGCATTTTTCTTTATAACGGTAGAGCACAAAAACTTTTAGCACAACGACTCAGGCAACAGAAAGTAGAAAGGGCTGGCACCAAACTTTGGGAACCTATAACAAAGAAAGGTAATAAGAGATCCTGTAGAGGTATTAGAAATATTTGGGAAATTCTATGAAAGTCTGTATAAAGCAAAGAAATACAGAAATCAAGAAAAGATACAAACAAAAATGTTTATGGAAGAATTAAATATGCCAAGGTTAGAGGCAGATAAGGCTCAATTACTAACCATTAGGATAGAAGGAGACTAGATAAAAATTGTGATGTATAACCAATCTACGGGAAAGTACCCATGAATAAATGGTATTCCTGTGGAAGTTAGGAAGCTAGGAGGGAAAAAACTGAAAGATCTGGAAGGTTTGTTTAACAGTACTTTAAAAGGAGGAGAAGTACCAACATCCTGGAAGAAAGCAGTGGTAACTGTAATACCTAAAGATGGTAAAGATCCATCAGACCCATCTTCATACAGGCCTACTTCAATACTAAACCAGGATTATAGAAGTGTTTTGTATATAGAATGGCTAAAAGAATGACAAAAGTAATTTCAAAATTGATAGATTTGGATCAATGTGGTTTTGTGGACAGGGGGCAAACATCGCGCAACATTAACAGAACACTGATAATCCAGCAGGAAGCAGAATGTAAGAAAATACCATTCTTGTTGGTGGGTCTTGATGCACAGAAAGCATTTGACTGAGTAAGCTGTGACTTTATGAGCAGAGCGATAGAAGCATATGCATTTCCTGAAAAGTAAGGTTAATTAGGATGATATATGAGGGATCAGAGGCAAAAATTAAAGTGGGTGGGGTCCTCTCTGATAACCAGGCAGGGCTGAATGCTTTCCCCTTTGTTATTTGCATTATATTTAGAACCACTAGCAAAGAAAATAAGGGACTCTGAAATTCAAGGACATAATTGGTATGGTAGTCAAGAAAAGCTGTCTCTTTTTGCAGATACTATTTTATATCTGACAAAACCAGAGAGACATTACAGTGTTCTGCAACATTTTGAGACAGTTGCAAATCTTTTCGGGATACAAAATTAATGAAGCTAAAACAAAGGCAATAACAGTAAATTATGTACCAACACACAAATCGATTCAGCAATATCCATATTTATGGGGACATGAAGTATTTCGGAGTATGGATTAAAAATGATTCTGGTGTGGTAGCTAAGGATATGTGGGAAGAGACTAAACAAAAGATAATACAAAAACTGAGAAAGTGGAAGCTTTGTTATACGGATATGGATAATAAGATGCAAGCAGTCAAAATGTTTTTAGTCCCTTTAGTCTTATACACAGGTCAGGCTTATTTTTTTTATCAACCAGAGGAGAAGCTGTGAACAGCAATTAAAATACAACCATCTTTTAACACCAACACAACATGGATTTAGACCAGGCCACAGTACCAACACTACCCTCCTTTCATTCCTTGACAATATCAACCAGGAGCATGACTCCGGTAACATAGTATCCTCCCTTTTCTTAGACTTATCCAAGGCCTTCAACACTATCTCCCACTCCTTACTACCAGACAAGCTCTCTAACCTCAATCTCTCTCCTTTAACCATCAATTGGTTCTCAAGCTACCTCTTGAATAGGCAACAGGCTGTTAAATGGAAAAACTCTACCTCCTCTTCCTGTTTAGACACCCTCACGGGTGCTCCTCAAGGCTCAATACTGGGTCCTTTACTTTTCAACATCTTTATAAACAATTTCTATCTTTGCATACCCAATACTAAACTCATTCAATATGCTGACGACTCAACTATCATCTGCTCTGATCCATCTCTCGCCTCCCTCTCAAGCTACTCAGACAGCCTTTTCTAGTACTGAGGCTTGGATGCTTAATAATCATCTAGCTCTTAATCCATCCAAATCCAAAATTATGATATTCACCCCCTACAAAAAACTCCAAAATAGATAAAAAAAACTCCATCATAACAAGTCATGACAGGACTCCAACTGAAGTAGTCTCCCACACCAAGTTTCTCGGAATCATTATAGATGAACAACTCAAGTTTGATATACACCTTCAAATTAGCATAAAAAAATCTCACCAGAAACTTGGCACACTTTACTGCCACAGTCGCTTTCTGACCCCCTCCACTAAGCTTACTCTCTCCACAACCTATCTTCTCCCCTATCTTATGTATGGCGCTCCCATCCTTACCAATCTCCAAGCCTCCCTCAAAGCTAAATGGGCATCCTGCTACAATAAAATAGCAGTTTGCCACGGGTGCCAAATCATCTTCACATCATTGCAACTCTCTACACTACTTAAACTGGCTAGAGCTTCCTCACTCTCTCTTTTATACTCAAATCTCCACTGCCCACAAACTCTTTTTTAAACCCTCACACCGCCCCTCTCTAGCTACTAGCTTCACTATGCATCTTCCTGACCGATCCCTCAGATCTAACAATCAAAACCTCCTCAAAGTATGCAAACTATTATGCACTCCTGGCCAGCTCCCATTATCTTACTCCCTAGCACGGAAATGGAACTCCCTTCCTCCCCACATTCAAACTACACAATTCCCCACTACCTTCAAAAGCTTGCTGCACTCTCTCTTCCAAATGGGAATGCTCCTGCTCCCACCCGTCCTAACCTATACATCTCATCTTCTACTTTACACTCTACACTCCATTTTCACCTTCCACTTTCACTCCTCTTCCATCTTGTACTCTCCTCCTCATTCTAACTCACCCTCCCCTTTTATCTCCCATCTGTCTCCCACTATGTATTTTTCCGATGACTTAACCTACATAAAGCATTATTGCTATCTTAAACTAAATTATTTATTAACTCCAGCATTTTTAGTCATTATACTCTGTGTACTTCATAAGCAATTGTACACTGTATTATTTTTTTTAAAACATTGTCTTTGTAATTGCTTTGTCTGTAGCTTTGTATATGTATTCACATGGAACTTTTCTCCCTGGGCCTCCATTGAAAAAGGGCTCAATTTGGCCCAATGGACTCTCCTGGTTAAACTGCAAATAAATAAAACAAAAGAGCTAAAGGACTTTTTCTGGGAGAGGAGGATGACCAGACTCAAGTGGAATAAGCTGATTCTTCCAGTAGAACAGAGCCTATTGGGATTACCCAATTTGAAGAGGTACTTCAGAGCTACTCAGTTAAGGCTCCCATACATAGCACAAGGCTCCCATACATAGCACAAGCAGAAAAGTATAATTCAAAGTGGAAAGCAATTAAGTTGAAACAGCGGTGAAGCTCAAGAAACAAGGAGAGACTGCACTTTTGGATGCAGGCCTTTAAAGGAGAATAACAATAATCATACAGAATATTATATCCATAAAGTAGCAGAAAGCATTCCAAGAACTAAGCAAACACGGGAAAGGAGAAATGAGATTCTGCTGATAAAGATGACTGCAATTAGGGATACAGTCAATAGGCAAGAGGGGGCTGGAGTTTATTGGAGAAAACGAACCAAGGTATTAGGAGCAAATAATTAGAGATGGAAAGGTAAAAAGAATGGAAGAGGCCAAGGATTTATTTGGATTGCAGGTCAGAGACTGATATCCATCCTTGATAGGGAAGGCAGAGTACAGGCAAAGAGAAAGAAATAGGGGGGTCCTAAATGAAAGACCAACACCGGTACAGTTTTTAGTAGAATCTAGAACAGAAGCTGCCATTAAAAAAGGAATAATTAGTAGAGCATATAAAATATTGCACAAGTATCAGACGAGGTTTAGAAAGGATGGGAGGATAAATGTATGTCTCCCAAATATGCAACAAAATCTAGATTTAGGATTTTTGCTTGGAAATGTTTACATAGATATTTTTATACCCAAAGGAGACTCCAGAGATTTTCTCCTCAGATTTTCTCCTCAGATAGATAGCAAATACTGAAGGTGTGACAGAGAAGAAAGAGGTACTTGGAAACATACTTTCTGGGAGTGCGGAGGGTTGCTGGACTTTAAGGATTCCCTGCAGGATGCACTGTTGGAGATACTGAGTGGGCTGATTAGTGTGGATGGAGATTATTTTTCTGAAATGTGATACAGAATTGGAATTGCCTAGACATAAGGCCTTGCTGTGCCCAATTATGGTGGCTGCAAAAAAGCAATTACTAGAAAATGGAAATCAAAATCTAAACCAACTATATTAGAAGTAGTGAATATAATAACAGACACAAAACAACTGGAATGGAGAACTTTAGAAAAGGGGAGGAGCAAACTACATAGGAAAAAAATGGGAATTGTGGGAACAATAAATACAGGGGAGGAATGAGGTTTAAAAGAAGGCAGAATTTAAATGAGCATATAACGTTTGAAAATGATTGGGTAGATTATAAGTGATGTATAATGTTTGCAACTTGGAGCCTGTCAGTATGGTTTGTGATGTAAAATGCTTGCAACAAGGATTGTGTCGGTGTGGTTTGTTTTCATTTATATTCATGTACGATTGCTTATGTTGTGATGGTTTAATAGTTTAAAAAAATGGGGAGGAATTGAATAATTTCTGGAATGCTCCTTTGGTTATGATATATAGCAATATATGTGAAGTATAATGTTTGTTAATTTGTTAATACTGTTTGATTACTTTTGTATAAACATAAATTTGCCTATGTCACAAGTGAAAATTCAATAAAGGTGTTGGAAAAAAAGGATGCTGCAAAAGCTGTGAGCTGAATCAATAAATAGGCTTGGATGCCACAAAATTAGTATATACATACACAGGGTTGGGGTTGGTATAATGTTTAAGGTGTTTATCTCACAAATACAAGGTACAGGGTTCAATTCTTACCTTTAAAGGCAAAATAGGCTAGCCTTAAAAAGGCCCACAAGGGCAGCTAGCCTAGTACTTACCTATGAACATTATTAAGGTTAGGATTCCACCGGTGTGGTTTGTTTTGGGCTTGCTTCTAGTAGGTACAGCTGCCTCTATTTAGCCATTTGCATGGTTATACATGGTCTCTACTCCTCATAGGTTGCTGTGAACCCGGGGCTATGGAGGGCACAGAAGTTTTGGCTATCACTTAATTGGATGTAGGTTTGCTTTGGAATAGTTCCAAACTGTTACAGGGTTTGCTGGAGTTACAAAATGGTTCAAACTCACCAGGGAGGATGCGACACCTGCGGAGAGGGGTTGTAGTACTCTGTCATATTGGTCCAGTGTGTTTGGACCACTGATGTGTGTGCTCACTATCTGGTAAATAATAATAATAAAATCAAGGAATTATTGTGCCTGCGAGTATGAGACAGTGTATGTTACCCAGTCTACAGAGGGAGAGTTAAAAAGTCTTTTATGACTAGAGTATTTAGTTTAATGGTGAGTGTCTCCAGTAGGTCTAGTTATGAGCTATGGGATTCTAGGGACAAAGTCTCACAGCAAGCTATAGTTCACTATAGTGATTTGAAAGTGGATAAATTCCAGGGCGTCACAGTAGAACAGCGGATAGCATTGTCGCCTCACAACAAGAGGTTCTCTGGTTCAGTTCTTGGCTGGGGTGCCTTCTGTGCAGAGTATGCATATCCTCCCGGTGTTCATGTGGATTTCCTCCAGGTGCTCCAGTTTCCTCCCACATTCCAAAGACATGCAGTATGTGGACTGGACACACTAAATTTGCCATAGGTGTAAATATGTGTACGAGTTCATGGTATTTAACAGCTGTGACAGGGCTAGCCACCCGGCAGTGTAAACCTTGGTATTAAATAATTATCAGTGTTGAAATGACACCCCGTTTCCATATATAAAAATGGGAAAAGGGGTTGTGAATGGATAGAAATTCCAGGATATCATCCTGTTTACCAGCCTAGAGTTATGTTTGTTGCTAATACAGCTTGAGACTCTTCCACCTTTTGTCACGGTGTGCAGCTGATGGTCTAAATGTGTGGAAGACACTGAAGACTTACGCAGTTGGAGTACTTCTTGCTGATTTAAACCCAGTCTCAGTAACAGCACAGATGTCTACATTCTCCAGCATGAGAACAGCTTGTAGGGTGTGGAGTTTCTTGTCTAGGCTTCTAGTATGGAGTAGTAACACCATTAGGTTTCTCTGGGTTTTACTTGCTATATGATGGTAGGCTTGCCCATTTCAGCATTGCTTTAAGAAGGCTCTAAGAGGGTAGATAAAGTTTAGCAAATATTTAGAAGCTTAGGAGAAACAGGTGCAGGCCATCCTTTGCAAAGCAGCGTGGTTTGTTAACCATGACCTACCATGCTGACAAATATCGAATCCACCTGGAAAGGACACCAGAAACTAAGCCAATTATTGAAGTCAGCCATCTTTTGTTCATACTGTACCATCATCCTAGGTGACGGTAGAATGCTACTCAGTGCAACGTACATACCTGCCTGAGACACATATTCAAAGAGATCAACAATGTCTCCCTGCATAAAATCCAGCAAAGTACATCTCGGGTCACTAACGTCCACATGAACTATAATAGAAACAATCAGGTAGCCTGTGTAGTTACTTGAGTGGGTACACAACTTGGTGGATCCTGACTCCAGATAAGCACCTAATCCTCGTTCAATCTACTGTGTGGGACATCTGTATTGTAGAATGGAGTTCCCTATGACAAGAGTCCTAGACAATGTGGCTGCTTGCCTTATGAGCTCTGCTCCTGGGGGTCCACTGGGTGCAGACATGTGTTGTGTTTGACATTGCTTTTGGTGAGTGCTTTAGAGACTGTGGAGGACAGCTGTTGCCATTTATAGGCGGAGAGGCTTTTGAGGTTTGGGAAGATTGCTTTTTAGTGCCTCGATTTAAAATGATCTATGTGGTGGTGGATGCTGTGCGTGTGTTCTTGACAACCTTGTTTATATGCAAGATCTTTGTCTCCAGTGAAATTCGGTACTGGCCTCTATAGCATACTATGTGTTTTAGGATTAAATGGTTGCCTGGAAAGGAGACAATTACTACATTGTCTCAGTATGCCCATTATCAACCAAGGTGGCTATGGAGGCATTTGGAAATTGCAAATCCATGTTGCTCAGACCTGTACTTGACAGGCTACTGCAGATAATGGACTGGGTTATATAGAGGTCTACTTGGGAGGTCTTGGAGGTCTGGCACCAGACTATGTTACACTGTGCCAAGATTTGATAGTAGTGTTGTTTAATGTGCAAACTAGCTGCTCTAAGCTTGCCTCCACTGCAATGACTATTTTCACTACACAAAGTTGCATGTTTAGGTTCTGAGGGAAGTGTTTTAGATAAATTTTACTTTTTGGACATTTGTGTCTGTACAAGGCACTTCTAACCTCTTGATGTAATAGCACCAAGAAAGATTGCTTGCAAGTGTAATGCTACAAAACAATAAACTACTTTGACAAATCAATTTCAAGCATTAGGGACCCTTATAAAGATTTAAAGGCAAAAATCAACATATAAAGCAAAAATAAAAACAGTACAACTCTAAACAGTTAACTGAAGTGCAAAGCAATAACATTTCTTATCCACCAAGGATAGAGCAGAATTAACTCAGGAACCCTGAGAGTGTGGCGAGGGCACCAAGCAGATGGGAACTCTGGAAAAAGGAGCAGAACACAGTTTGCTTAATGTCTCATTGGGGGAGTGGGGCAGACTCAATGAACTGAGGAAAAACTAGGAGCAATGTAAACAGAAAGGCACTGGAATGCAACTAAGTATATACAGCTATAAAAAGTACTGAAGCACAACTCTTGAAGCAGGATTCACAATACCGCCACTACTGCAATCTCATCATAGAGTAAGGCACCAGGTTATGCAGAAATTTAGTGGTAAAACTGAAATAAATGACTAAATGAGGCTCACAGTCCTGCCACAACTGAGAAAAAAGCTACAAGACTTGACTGAATTCCAAGACTGGGTTCAAAATATAAAAAGCTACTTCTACATGCAATTCTACTTCTGGAAATAGAAGTGCAGTATAATGTCAAGCAATGCCAAAAATCTTGCAGTAATGCAAAAACTTCACACAACTGCAAATGAAACTTGCAGACTAAGGTCTCAGAACAAAACCAAAATATGCTAACAGAACATTTTTTTGGCTAAAACATGGGCAAAAAGCAGAAGTACCACTACACAAATGTATTTAAACATAATTTAAATAAAATCTTTTTTTTCTTCCCTTTTTAAAAAAAGACTGCATCTCATACTTCTGAGTCTCGATCAGAAGACCAATTATAATGTCCAGCAAAGGGTGATTAAAGAGAACTATGTAGCTGTGGCACAAATGTCATCTAAACATGCCTTATGGGGAGAAAAATGTTGCTAAGATGACCAAAGCTCTAATGAAATGAGCCTACTGCAAGCCTGGTAATCTCTCTTTATACACTTATAATAAACAAAGATACAACTAGAAATCCAGTGAGACTGGTAGAGCTTTAGAGACCTTTTGCCCTAGTTTCGGCGAACTTAAGGAAACAAAGAGTGGCCTTTAGAAGGCCTTGATCCTGTCCAAATAATACTTGCACTGTCTATGGATGGACATCCATACAACACAGCAGGTATTCCCAGTGATTAAAGCAATCTTCAAAATACTGAAAGCTCCAAAGTCTGATTATAGTTAGACTTAGTAGCAACATTTGACATAAATGAGGGCATGATCAAAGAAACCCTCTCTCGGGATAAAACAAGCAGGAAGAGTTTATACACAAGGCCTTTAACTCAGAAACTTTATGGCCAAAGTCATAGTTACTTAGAAAGGCTCTTCCTTCATAGACTCTTCGATTCTGCAGAATGGCACTGGTTCAACTGGTGAAAGAGTTACCTTTTCCGTTACAAAATATAAATACCAGTGGGGAACAGTTGAGTGGCTGCGGTGGTGCAGTGGTTAGCTGTGCGCAGTGGTTAGCACTGTCGCCTCACAGCAAGAGTTTCTCCAGTTTGATTCTCAGCTAGAGTTCCTTCTGTGTGGAGTCTGCACGTCCTCCCTGCGGTCAACGTGGGTTGCCTCCGGGTGCTCCAGTTTCCTCCCACATTCAAAAGACATGCAGTAAGTGGATTGGACACTCTAAACTGGCCATAGGTGAGTGTGTGTGCGTGAGTGAGTGATGCAAATGAACTGCCATGGCAGGGCTAGCCACGCAGTGGTGTAAACCTTGGCTTTAGATGACTGCCACTGTAAAAGTGTATATATATATATATATATATATATATATATATATATATATACACATACATATACACACACACACACACACACACACACGTATATGTACATGTATATAGGGTCTATATCATAACATTGAAAACTTCGAATGCTATAATACTGAACCCAAAACCTTGAAGACTGACAACAGCGAAGCCACGGGACATCAAATTCTTTCCCAGGGAAATAATTTGGTGGGCTGTTTCCGCAGCTTCGCTATTTCCTCCACTGTGGTGTGATCTCGGAGTTGGTATATTTAAGTAGGGGGGGTGTGGGGGCCACAGCCCCCCTTGTAGTGCTTGTTTGTTTTGTGTTTTGTGCTGGAACAGCGATTTTTTTTCCCAGGGAAAAAATCTCTCTTCTCAGTCTTCGGGGTTTTTAGCTTTCATGGTTTTGAGTTTGATATTATAACATTCGAAGTTTTGCAACTTCGATGTTATGATATAGACCCTGTATATATGTATGTATGTGTATAGTTATCCCCTTTGGGGAAAAAAACATGTACCCATGAATTACCACATAGGTGGCAGTACACTAAACACCAAAAGTGTGATGAGAGACTTAGGGACACAGGTGGACATTTGTCTCGCCTTCAATAACCACATCGCCACAACAGTCAGGAAATTCTTCTATGTGGCACACCTCATCACCAAGGGCTTTTCATCCAGAAAAAAGGAGGTCATTGTCCCACTGTACTCATCCCTCATTAAACTCATTATAGAGTACAATGCTCCATTTGGTATGTACCTCACAAGACATCTGCAACAGCTGGAAAGGCCGCAGAAATACCTCACTAAAAGAATCAAAGGCCTAAAGCAGATGCCCTATGCTGACCATCTAAAAAAAACTCCATCTATACTCTGTCGCACATTGTCTACTCTGAGGGGATCTCTGCTTAACATACAAGGCCATGCCAAACCCTTAGCTGTTTGGACATGCTCCACAAAGAAATCCCAATCCCTCAGAGCCACACACTCCATGGATCTAAACCTTGTAATCACAATGAACAAAACATGCTGGAGGGATAGGTTCCTGACCCAGAGACTCCTCATACTCTGGAATAGACTGCCCATACATGTTAAGCAGAGCGCCTCTTTGGCCCTCTTCGAAAGGAACCTTAATGATTGGATAGAGATAGGAAATTCACCCCAGGGATCACGTCAGTCACCCTTCTTGACGGGGGTCCAGGGAAGTAAATATTGTGGGAAGAAATATCCAGGGAATTGTTATGGCTAGGCTTGTAAAGGCCCTAGGGCAGATAGCTTAGTACCAACCTATGAACCTATAAGTGACACCCCGACCCCATGAGCGAAAATGGGACAAGGGATTGAGGATAGATGGATGGATGGGGAAGAGGTTCCCCGAAGACACAAAAGAAAGGTGCTCTTACAGAAAGTTTTGCACACTTTTAAAAAGTAAGATAAAGAAGGTGAACCATGCCCAGCATGGAAGTTGGTTATAGTAGCCAAATGTATATTAAAATGAATAGTAACTTGAGGCCGAAACAAACATTTCTGACAAATACTGAAGAACAATGAAAATATGTACTGAAAAATGGAGTCAGGTTGTAACCACAAGCTCAAGACTGAAAATCTTCTCTCTCTGCACAACTTCTTGATGCAGCATTTCTGATACAATAACAAAGTATTTAGCAACTTGCTAACTGGCTTTCCGTGGAGATGGAGCAGCCATGCTTTTATCTTCAGAGCCTGGATGTTCAGATGTGCTTTGTTGGAATGGTGATGCTGAAGTCTCCTTCAAATGATAGACTAACAGGAGGTTCCAACTGACTCCTGCTCAAAAGCAGCAATCATACATACATGGGCCAAAACAAGGCTACCAGACTCACCTTGGATCTGTGAAGTCTGGACTTCTGGATTAACTTTATCATCAGAGGAAATGGGGAAGGCATAAAGCAATCCAAAATACCATTCCTGGGCTAATACGTTGTTTTTTTATTATTATTTTACAATGCTTTTTTATTGAATTCATATGTGCGTACTAGGCTAATCACAAGGAACTCCATAATGTGGCCTCTTGAGAAGCCTGCATGGAACAGGGTGGTACCCTGTGACTGCTCTACTGATGCTGATCTATCCAATGTCAGTTAGGACAGTTCTGGGTTCAATGTCTGACCAGTGGGAGGCTGAACCAGTTCCCAAGGGACCAGTACAGAGCCCAACTGCGTAAATAATAGAGCCTATGATGGAGTTAACACTGCCACAAAGAGAGAAACATGCCTGTATTGTGAAGAACAATGCTAGACCCCCTAAAGATACCAAAGAACCACTAAGATCTATCAAAGGAAAAGGACCCAGTGCTGGGGACAACATCAATAGCCCAGCCAATATTTGGCTATTTATTATTAATTTATTTTCTCCACTTACTGCTTTTTATTGACCAGGAAAGTTTGACTGGTTATTCAAAACACCTTTTCAGCAAAGGCCTGGGGAGAAAAGCTCCACATACATGCATTAACAAAGATGCTTATATTACAAACAAGTAAAATACAATACTCATAGTTATGTACACAAATTAGAGCAACACTCTTTAAAGCAGTAATAGATAATTAAACCGGTATTCCAAGCTGTAAAAGCTGGCGTTTCATGTTAAATAGGCAACATAATAGTTCTGGCACATAAACAGTAAAGCCAATTTAGATACTCAGTATTGGATGCTGTTAGGTAATGTTGAGTGAAGGTTGGGATACTTAGAACTGTGTAGAGGAAGAAGAGGAGATAGTATTGTGTGAAGTAAGAGGGTGGGATGGGATTAGGAAGGCGAGTAATTTAAACCATTTTCATATCTCTACCACTTTAAAGTTGGTAAGAAAAAGGGAGAAGTAGGTAAGAGAGGAGAGGAAGGATGGTTGGAGGAAAAGAAAGGGGTTAAATAACATAAGAGGAGAATTGTGGTGGAAAAGAAAAAGAAAAAAAAAAAGAGAGAAGTTAGGTGCAAAGGGGAGTAAGGTGCGAGGCAAGGAGGAAAAGGAGATATTTGTGAAGGAAAAGGTAGAGCAGGGATGGGGGCAAGATAAGCTTAAGCGAGAAGAGAAGAGAACAGCATTTATCCTGGGTGATAGCAGCAACAATTTCAATACTTCAAATACAGCTGGATTAGACTTTGATTTCAGTTTTCTAGTAATTGCTTTTTTTGGCAGCCTCCAGAATTAAACTTATGTCTAGGAAATTCAGATCCTGTATGCCAGTATTAAAATAATCATTTCCTTAGTTACACCCATTTGCTCACTCCATATTTCTGACAAAGTACTCTGCAGGGAATTTTTAAAATCTTCCAACTCACTACACTCAGAAAACATGTTCCCAGTAACCCTCTCTCTTCCCCATCACAACTCCAACACTCAACCATCTACTGGAGGAAAAAAATTAGAGTCTGCTTGGGATATACAAATACCTATGCAAACAGTTCTGAAGCAAAAATTGTAGACCTTTAGACTTTGTTGCATACTTAAATATAATACACGTCCTTATACTGTTCACTCGTAAACTGCTTATGCAGTCTCTCTTCCAATCTTTTCTAACCCCCCTGATCGATTCCTATAGTTATTGTGCAATATTTTACATGCTCTATTAATTACTCCTTTTTTGACAACAGCTTCTGTTCTAGGTTCAGCTAAAAACTCTAACAGAACATGTCTTTCAAGTAGGATTCCTATATCCTTTTTTCCTTGTCTATACACTCTGATATCAATCCCTGGTAGGGAAGGTTGCAGTCTAAATGTCTTCCTGGCCCTATCATATTCTACTGCCTTTCCCTCTCTAGTTATTTGCTCCCAATATCTTGTCATATGTTATACCTCTCAACTGTCTAGAGTTTCATAGATTATACAGTTTTACCTGATATTTTTGGTCGATTGCTCAAAATTTGTGTTTTTTCTGGCAAATCACTGAGGACTGAAGTCACTAAATAAGGCCATACGTTAGAGTTTCAGACGTCATATCCTTCAGAAAAACGTACATTAATGCAATACCTGATTTTATCAGCTTTCTAAGATAAGAGCAATATTTAAAAATTGCACCTATTTAGGGCCTTTGCCAGCACCCCCCCCCCATTATTTTTGGCTTTATCCAGATTTGGTGCACTACGTTGAGAGGTATGCCTTGATTCCTTTGCCAGCATCCTATCCCCCTCTTGCCTATCTTCTGTACATCTACTTGTGGTCATTCTTACAGGCAACATCTCCTTGCTCCATTCTTATGTTGGCTTAGTTCTCAGAATTACTTTCTACTTTATCTGTGAGGCTGTTGATCTCCTTAAAGATCTGCATCCAAAAATCCTACTCTATTTCTCGAATTTCCCCCATTTCATCATCATCCCTTTTCACTCTGAATTACATTGTTCCGCTTGTGTTATATATATTAACCTTAACTGTAGAGCTATAAGCTACCCCTCCAAATCAGGTAATCTTAAACCACCTTTTTCTATTGGAAGGATCAACTTACCCCATTTAACACTTATCCTCATCCCCTCCCAGATAATAAAGACTTGAAGGAATTTATTTGTCCACAACTTCTCTCTGGTTCATAAAAATATGCCTGACCAGTACATAAAAGTAAAGGGAATAAACGCTCACTGCTTGTATCTTACTATCCATAAAACAAGAGCTTCCAGTTTCTCAGTTTTTGTATCATCTTCCATTTAATCTCTTTCCAAGTATCTTTAGCTGTCATAAGATAAGCCTTTTTAGTCCACACTCCTAAATACTTCATCTTATCGTATCCTCAAAAGCAGGAGTACTGCTGAACCAATTCATGTGGGGTACTGTTTTATAGCTTTTGTTTTATGTTCATTAGTTTTGTATCTTGAAAATGTTTGAAACTGTCTCAAAATATTCTGAAACAGTCTTTCTGGACTTATCAGGTAAAAAATAAAATAATCTGCAAACAAAGCAAACTTTTCTTGAGGATCATACCAATTATATCCTTGCATTTCCGAGTCCCTTACTTTCTTTTTACTTACTTAAATATTAGAGGCATTAGCAAAGAGGACACCCCTACCTAGTTCCTCCATTCCAACACAACTTATCAGAGAGGAACTCTCTCACTTTAATTCTTGCCTCCAATCCTTTATATATCTTCCTAACTAACCTTAAAAGTATCAAGGAGTGCAAATGCTTATAATGCCCTAATCAAAATCCCAGCTTACTCTGTCAAATGCCTTCTCTGCCTCAAGACCCAAGAGAAGTTGTATTTTCCTACATTCTGCTTCCCTCGGAATCATCATTGTTCTATTAAGACTGTCAAATTGACTTTGTCAATACAGACACCCTGGAACAATTAGAGTACCCACTAGGGGAAAAACATCTCGGATATCATCTTTACTAATGTGGAAGCATCTTGCACTATCCCCAGCATATCTTCATCCCTTATTAGGTCTGACCATAAAGCAGTCTCATTTGAAATAAAACTGAAACCACAGATCCCATTCACCCAAGGTACCTTTAGAAATCACTTTAAGACAAACTACCTACTCTTAAGTGATACATTGACAAGCTTCAAATCCACAGCAAATCCAGTTAACTCCAAAGAAGACCAAGAAATATACACCACCATCACACTATACCACCATGTAAACAGCTGCATCCCATAGGAACAAGTACAGGGCAAACCCTAAAAACAAACTCACAAGGAGAAACCATAATAGATCAACAAACTTTAGAAAAAAAAAAGGAAAATAATTTTAATCTAAAGTAAGAAGAGCAATTCCCAGAATGTTAGAGACCTTGTCACTGAATTAAACAATCCAGGAGCTTATCAAAATCCACCAAAGCAAAGTTTGAGGCTAAAGCAGCTAGCCAAGCCGAAGACAAACCACAAGGCATTTTTAGTTAGGTTTGTAATCTCAAAAGCACATTGTAGCAATGTAGTGAGCAGAGTCTGAACAAGGTTACTTAAAGAGACTGAAGACCAAGCTAACCTACTGGCCAATAAATTTAGCTCTAAACTTTACCCCCCCCAGTCGGTCCCTCAAGATAAACTTGACACTGGATCACCTCCAGCTATCACACAGGAACAAGTTCTAAAAATACTGAATCAATGGGTCCTAACAATACCCATGGATGTATCCTGGGTCCTAACAATATCCATGGATGTATCCTAAATAGCATGAAGCACAATTTAGCCATACCACTATTCAATCTCAGCCTCCGTTCTGATTTTGTACCAAGCGATCAAATAATAAAGGAAGGACCTTCCACAGACCCATAGAAGTCTGACCAGCCTCATATGCAATGCTATGGAATGACTTATGGAACTGATCAGGGCACAAGGAGCCTCCAAACACTAGCCCCGTCTCAGTCTGGATTCGTCAAAAGAGGTTATGCTTACTCAACCTGGTGGACTTTTGAAAAAGTCACAAAAGCAATGGATGAAGGTAAAACAGTACACACGGCATACCTCAACATGGCCAAAGCTTTTGACACAATTCTCCACTGAGGCATAGTAGAACAGGTAAATAAACTGGGAATAAACTCCTATGTCACCCATTGGATTGCCAACTAGAGACAGGACTCAGAATCAAAATAGAAGTTATCTCCACAAAGAAACCAGTCACCAGTGGAGTCCCCCATGGTTCTGTGCTGAGACCTCCATTTGGCACCTACTTTTCTGAACTAACAAGTCAGTACCAAAGGACTCTGGCTGGCTGTTTGCAGATGGTTGTGGGCTCAGTGACTGCTCCTAGCTTGCAAATGGTTGTGGGTTCAATGACTGCTTCTAGCTTGCAAATAACTTTGCCACCCTGGAGGAAGGTTTGTCTCAAATAAGTGGTGTCAAAATCATGGTTTGAAACTAAAATGCCCAAAAAAATACATTGCTGTATCCTTTGGGAAGTCATCTACCCCAGGGAACTACCACATACGCCCCTAAAAGCTGACCCAGTTGTCCAGGACTTGGGAACTTATGTGGACAGTGACAACTTTGGACCACCATGTATCTATTGTTGCAAGAAGTCCTTCTATATTGCACAGCTTACAAAGAAAAGGATTGTGACTAGATCTAGGGATATTATTGTCCCCCTTTAAATCAGCCATCATTAGGCTGATCATTCAATACATCGTCCCTTTGGCATGCATGTAGCTGGACAGATGCAACAACTAGAATGCCCACAGAGATAATTTACTAAACGGATACAAGGCCTAAACAACATGTCCTACCTGGACCGAATCAAATCCCTGTCATTGTATTTTGTATCCTACAGACTGCTAAGAGGTGTCCTTTGTCTGCCATAAAAGGCATCCCATGACCTGTTAATGATAATTTACTACACACATCAGCAAGTCAAATGGCATCAGAAACACTCTTGTCTAGAGATCTAAACTTCTCCTGCAACATCAAGAGAATGGTTTGGAAGGACAGGTATAATTCACAGAGGATACCACTGCCATGGAACACATTCCCCAGCCACATAAAACAAAGCTCATCTCTGTCCATTTTCAAGCACAACTTGGATCAATGGACGGGAAACAAAGTTTACCGCAGGACTGCCCCCGGTACTACTAATGGACAGATGCAGCTCCTAAATGCTCTTCCTCATGCATGGGTCCCCTCAAATTATGCTGGAATGGCAGATCCGGTTTAATGCAGGCAAACCACCAGGACTCAACACCATAATCTCCATCAACAGTGTATTGAACCTAAGAAAACTGCATAATCATGCTCAATACTAACAGTGACTACGTTCCTAACGCAAGCGTTTTCTCTAATCCACTGCTGCAATTTATGCTTACTGTCTAAAAGTTAATGTTCTGCTTGTTCCACTCTTGGTATATCTTGCATTTACTCCCCTGTGTTTTTACCCCATTTACATAGGTTTCTGGAGACTACTGGCATGCTCCGCAGTAGCTCTAGCATTACCCTAACTGAGATATGGTGATTCAAGTGGCCTCCGCTGAACAACCTCTGGTCATCTACCAGACAAAGCATTAAAGGGCATGAGAACGCACTACACCCATTTAATAATTTTTTAAAAGATTTTTTAATATGTTTAAGATTCTGGCACTAAATAGTCCGGTCCTACTATCTAACCCTGATAACGTTCCCTGGGTTAATGTTAACATAAATTTGGTCGTAATTTAGAAACCCCAACTTAATTAATTTTCAACTGAGTGTTACTTTGCCTGCACATTTGATAGGTAGGTCTGATGAAGCTTACTTGTAAAAGCACTGGTTATAACGCGGCCAGTCTCCTCCCATAGGTCCATCTCTATACAAAATGAATGTAACACTGTTAACCAATGAGAGTAGAGAGTTTGTATCCATATCTGCATTAATGAATGCAACTCTGTCAACCAAAGAAAATAGAGTTTTTGTATCCGTATTTACATATTCCTAACGTGTTGATGCTGTGCAAAGTATAAATACCCCAACTGTCCATGGCGTAGTTGTTACAAGACAACTGAAATAGAACAGAGAGATTTTTGCCACAGTGCTCACCTACCTATGTTGGATGTTGTGTCTTTCGGTTTTTCCCGGTTAGGGGTCGCCACAGCGGAACTCCGGTCTGCTAATGATTGGCAGTAGATTTTTGCGTGCCGAGTTGCCGGCCCTGATGCACAACCTTCAACGAAGGTACGCCCATTCATGCATGTCTCCACACAGAAGACGCTCTAGCTGAGAATCGAACCGGACAATGTCTTACTGTGAGGCGACAACGCTACCACAGCACTACCACCGCAGTAATACTATATTCATAAAAAAGCAGAAAGTATTCTATGAACTAAACTAAACCAACATGGGAATGAAGAAAGGAGTCTGTCAATAGGAATGACTGTAATTAGGGGTACACAGAATATCCAAGAGAGAAATGGAATTTACTGGAGAAAACTGGCAAATGAACCAATGTATTAGGAGCAAATAATTAAGTGACTGAAAGGTAACAGAATGGGAAGAGGCCAAAAATACATCTGGACTGCAGGCTACAGACTGTCTTCACTTAAAGGATTGATTGCGTATAGGCAATAAGAAAAGAATATGGGGATACTAAATGAAAGACCAGCACTGGTAGAGTTACTGGTAGACTCTAACAGAAGCTGCTGTTAAAAAATAGATAATTAGAAGGGCATATAACTATATGAATCAGAGGAGGTTAGAAAGGGTTGAAGAGAGACTAAATGAGCAATTCACAAAGAAGCAATAGGAGGATACACACATGGCTCTCAAATATGCAACAAAGTCTACAGGATTTAGGATTTTTGCTTGGAAGTGTTTGCACTGGGATTTTATTCCCTAAGCAGACTCCAAGGAATTTTTCCTAGGGTGGACTGCAAATGGGGAACAAAGGTAATTGGAAACATATTTTTGGGAATATAATCAGCTGGCACACTTTAAAAATGCCCTGCAGACTACTCTATCAGAAATACTGGGTGAGCAAATTGGTGTAAATAAGGATATGTTTTTGAGCTGTGATACAAAATCAGAATTGCCTAGACATAGTTAGGCCTTGCTGAATAATTTTGGTGGTAATCAAAACAAGCAAATGCTAGAAAATGGAAATGAACCAGTAGCTAATACAGTAACAGAAACAAAAGAACTGAACTAGGAACTTTAGAAAGGGATATGAGCAAATTACATTGAAAATGTGGGAACTGTTGGAACAATACATGCAGAGTGATTTGAAAAAGCAATGAGGTTTAAGGGAAAACAGGAACTGAATGAGCTACATAATGTTCTACTGACAATGACAGTACAGATTATCTGACAATATGCCAATAAGGTTTGTTTTCATTTATATAAAATGTATGACTGCCTGTCATAAGTGATAATTCAAGATGTTTGTTTAAAAAATGAAATACAGTCTGACAGCCACTTGAATAATGCAACTTTACAAACTGATCTACCCAGTTTAGATTAGGAAAAGGAAACAACTGATTGGACTTTCTAAAAGATGTTGTCCTGTCCAGGTAAAATTTCAGTTCTCTATGCACATCCAAACAATTGTCTATGCATATCCAAACAATGCAACAATTATCCACTCTTGTTAGAAAAGTCAGGCAAAGATACAGACAGGTGAACAGAGATTCAAATTACTCTCAGTGGCCACCTTAGGAAGAAAAAGGTCCATGTGAAGGGAAATCTTATCTTTGTGGAACATCAGGTATGGGGGAATAGCCAACAGAGCTTGTAGCTTGGACACTCACCTTGCCAGAGTAACAGCCACCAGGAACAAAGTCTTCAAGATAAAAACTTTAGAATGAAGTAGCAGAAGGCTCAATGAAGGCTCTGTAAGGACCTGCAACATGAAGGGTAAATCCCATGGAGGGACAGGGTCCCGAATGGGAGGGGCTTGAAGACCAACAGGTGTGGGCTATCCCAAAGCAGACTGATGGCTGGTTGAGGTGCAGATGACAGGGAAGAGAGGATACCAGCTGTGACAGACTAACCAGTCTCCTTACCAAACAGCATCCTCTCCATGACCAAGGCGGAAGCAGAAGCAGGCTGGCCCAAAGCAGACAGTCCCAGAATCTGAAGAAGCTAGAGATGTGCCAGCGCCCAAGATGGGGGTCAGAGAAGAAAGCAGTCATGCTGTCAGATCAGCCTCAGAGGATGGAAACACAGCCAGGCCAGATGACCTTGGATCAGAAGTATGAAGCCAGGATGATCGAGCAGAAGTACCAGGGAGAAAGATCTCAGCCCTGATGGAGAACGATCGCACGGGATCTGTGCTTGCAAAAAGGACCGCATCGCTGCTCCAGATTGGAAACTTTCAGACTGCCCACCTACTGCGATGCCCAAGCAGTGGAAGCCATCAATGGAGTCTTAGAGGTTCATTTGAGTGGTGAAGCTGAAGCTAGTCAGAGCTGATCAAGATAGGCTTGATTCTAAGATGGGGAAGGAGAAAACTCCGCTGAAAACTCTAGCGGAATGGAGGAAGAAAAGCTCTGACAAACAGACCTAAAGGACCCCCTTTTACCAAGAAAGGGCTGGGCATACAGAGTGCTAGACAGGAAGCCTAATGAGAAGCAGGGTAACACGATGGCAGACCAGGCAAGCACCGTGGTGTCCAAAAAACTTTAGTTAAATCCTTATTGTGCACAAAAAAGCGTGTTCAATTAAAATTGTCAAGGCTGGAGTTGAAATTCACTTTCTAAGATAAAGCCACCACTGGAGTCAGGTATAAAACCTTAACGCAATTTATTATTAAAAGCAAGTGTTTTCGCTGTAGTCAAAAGCTACAGCTTCATCAGAGTTACATGTTAAACAAAGCACCAAAGTCAGGTTTTTATAAGGCACACCCTTACCTTAATTACCAACATAATCACAAATAAGGGCGTATCAGCAACAATTCCAACAAAGTACTGAGTTTTGAAATCCTCTGTTTAAGAGCCTTCAAAAAAGTGTATACTAGGCTTAATAATCAGTTAAAAACCATAAAGGCATAAATACATCCATAAAATTGTATGTGTGTGTACACAATAAAAAAATGTATATAATATATAAGAATATATAAAGAAATTCCTGAACAATTCTATGTTAAGGAGCCAACTATAAATCAGGTCTTAAATATTGTTCTTAGTTGGTATAGGGTTTAAGAATAGAACAAAATGTGTGTAAATACAATTTTCTGTTCCAAAAAAGTATTAAATAAAACAAGAAGCCAGGAGTTATCTTCTATAGCTCCTCATTTTCAGAACACATGCTATATTGCAACATTCGTTCAAACCTGGGTATGAGAATGAGTCTAATAGTATTTGCCATTCTAACTCCCTATTTTCTAAAAAGAGGGGTACTGGGCCCCCTCTTTCTGATTTCACTACCTGATCTATTGCAATAAAATGGAAACTATGTCCTTGATGTTTGATTACATGTTTAGCTAAGGCATTTTCTTTTTTTAGTTTCCTTATTGCATAGTCATGTTGGTACAGTCTGTCCCGTAATCTCCGGTCAGATTTATCTATATAAAATGCCTCACAGCAGTTACACTTAGCTAAATAGACTATAGATCTGGATTCACAATTAAGTCTATGTGTAATGTGGTACTTTTTACTGCGGATTACAAATGAGTTAGAGGCTCTAACAAAGTGGCAATAGTTACATGCCCCACACTGAAAACAGCCTTTTGTTCTAGTCAGCCATTCTGTCTGTTTACTTCTTTCTATGAGAGTTTTCAGGTTGTTGCCCCTCCTATATGCTATCAAAGGTCTACTACCTAATTTTTCCAAAAGTTCCTCATTGTTTGTTATGTAGTACCAATTCTTATAAAGAATGAGTTGAATGTTCTTCGAGTCAATACTATAATTTGTAATAAAACTGTTTGCAAAAGAAAACTCTCCTAGAAAGAAGTAAACAGACAGAATGGCTGACTAGAACAAAAGGCTGTTTTCAGTGTGGGGCATGTAACTATTGCCACTTTGTTAGAGCCTCTAACTCATTTGTAATCCGGAGTAAAAAGTACCACATTACACATAGACTTAATTGTGAATCCAGATCTATATTCTATTTAGCTAAGTGTAACTGCTGTGAGGCATTTTATATAGGTAAATCTGACCGGAGATTAAGGGACAGACTGTACCAACATGACTATGCAATAAGGAAACTAAAAAAAGAAAATGCCTTAGCTAAACATGTAATCAAACATCAAGGACATAGTTTCCATTTTATTGCAATAGATCAGGTAGTGAAATCAGAAAGAGGGGGCCCAGTACCCCTCTTTTTAGAAAATAGGGAGTTAGAATGGCAAATACTATTAGACTCATTCTCATATCCAGGTTTGAACGAATATTGCAATATAGCATGTGTTCTGAAAATGAGGAGCTATAGAAGATAACTCCTGGCTTCTTGTTTTATTTAATGTTTTATTTAATACTTTTTTGGAACAGAAAATTGTATTTACACACATTTTGTTCTATTCTTAAACCCTATACCAACTAAGAACAATATTTAAGACCTGATTTATAGTTGGCTCCTTAACATAGAATTGTTCAGGAATTTCTTTATATATTCTTATATATTATATACATTTTTTATTGTGTACACACACATACAATTTTATGGATGTATTTATGCCTTTATGGTTTTTAACTGATTATTAAGCCTAGTATACACTTTTTTGAAGGCTCTTAAACAGAGGATTTCAAAACTCAGTACTTTGTTGGAATTGTTGCTGATACGCCCTTATTTGTGATTATGTTGGTAATTAAGGTAAGGGTGTGCCTTATAAAAACCTGACTTTGGTGCTTTGTTTAACATGTACCTCTGATGAAGCTGTAACTTTGACTACAGCGAAAACGCTTGCTTTTAATAATAAATTGCGTTAAGGTTTTATACCCGACTCCAGTGGTGGCTTTATCTTAGAAAGTGAATTTCAACTCCAGCCTTGACAATTTTAATTGAACACGCTTTTTCGTGCACAATAAGGATTTAACTAAAGTTTTTTGGACACCACGGTGCTTGCCTGGTATGCCATCGTGTTACTTTGCTTGTTCCCGTTTGTCTGTTTACTAATGAGAAGCAGGCACAGAGGGCAATCGGCTCCAAGGTGTCAGTGCCGACACTGGTGCCAAAGCAGCTAGGGAACCCAGGGGGCTGGGTGGTGGTGCATCAGCCACATAGGGAACTCTAGCAGTCCCATTTTGAAGACCGACTCCTTGGATGTTCTTCAAAAATAAAACTTCTGGAAACCAAAAAGGAAGACTTCAGTGGTTTTATTCAGCTTTTGAAATAGGAAAATAGGAGACTGCAGATTGAGGGCTGGGTTTTTTCTCTTAAACTGACTTGGAAGCTTGTCTGGCTAGATTGAGTTAGTCAGCTGGAATTCAGTCTTTGTATGTTATTTTTTTAATATTTTGTTTTAATGAAAACATTCAAACAAATAAATCCATTTTCAGAACACCCCCATAACTATTAACTTAAACAGTTTACATCTTATAAAAATGAAGTTTAACCCTCCAGATAGGAAGAGTTGACCCAAATTGAGAGCTGCACCCACAGGTACTACCTAACCCAAAACTAAGACTACCCATGCTAAGCCGCATGTTACAGCCTATGCGCCCACGTAGACTAATTGCGGTCTGTTCTCTCTATTCCCATTCTAGATGTGAACAACAGCTTGTATGCTTTCAGAAAACATTAACCTTTAGCCTTAAGAAAAAAGTGCACTGGCTACCTTTAAATAAAACTAAATTATACACTGCTCTGTCAAATGCATTGAAGTATTAAGGCTGCTAGTGAAGCTGCTATCTCTTATTCACATCCAATAATTTCAAACTTTACTTTTTTTGGCTATGGAATTTTTTTTGGTTGTAATTTATAGAATCAAGAAGCCTTTTTCAGGGTGACTATGCCTATAGTGATGTCATTAACAGAGAATTTTGAAAGATTGTCTCTGTGCTAACAGATGCTTAGGTACGATAAAAAAAATTAAGTTTGTTTTTTCTCAGCATTTAAACAACAACAAGAATTTTGTAGTCCAGTATCAATAGTAGAAAAGGATTCTTTGGTCATTTGAAGCAACTGTGGATGATTTGGTGTTGCACATATAAAAGAGTAACATCTACGTATTGAACAAGGGTTGAAGTTTGATGGAGCATATAGATGGTTGGTGAATGTTAAACAATGAGTAAAGTATCGAACCACTGTGGGATACAGATGACAGATAAGAAGGGAGAGGGTTTGCTTCCATTTTACGGTTTGTACCCCTGTTGGATAGGTAGCTGCAGAACCACGACAGAGCAGACTGGAGAGGCCCAAGGAAGAGAGCTTGAAGAGCAGATTTTGGTGGGAGACTGTCAAATCACAATCCGAATCCAAACTCCACTCAAGTATGGCAGAGTGCACAGCCAAAATACTCAAAATCAAAAAACAAAACACCACCACCCTATATGTCAGAGAAACACAATTTATATTGCAAACCCATTTCAGCAGAAAGCCTTCTTCAGTGCAACATCAATCTCATAAAACAGCTTTAATGTTATAAGATACAAATGTGCAATAAATAAATAGGAAGGGTTATTTTTGTCAGCTGTAGGTCGAGACTCGCAGAGCCAAATCACAATAAATAATTCTATCCAACTACATTCCTTATTACTTAAGATTTCATGCTACCACAATTTATTGGAAATATCGTGACATATTCTATCTATACTAATAAATCTAAAAGTAACAGCAGAATGTTTAATAGTATGTTTGTATAGGACACTGGAAGAATGACAATTTTTTTATGTCACTTAAATGTTCAAAAATATTTGTTTTAAATTGTTCAGATGTCTTACCCACATAAAAGGCTGAACAGCCACAAACAGCCAAATGTATTTCTGAATGGGTCATTAAAGCATCTGATATCAAATACACTGACAGCATTCACAGAAGAAAGTGGTTTGTTTTTCATAATCATTTTATAAGTGGAACAATGTCCACATAAGTATCACCATATAAAGTTCTATCCCATGCATGGTTTGCTGTCCACCTGAGACTCTTTATAGCTTTTTTTGCAACAATTAAAATGATCTATTATTTTACCATGTCTACAGGAAAACTGACAACGTAATGGTATCAACTCTGCCATCTTATCAGACAAAAAGAATACCCAAACATCTAGCTATCAAGCTTTGAAAGGCTAGAGCTACTATCCATACTGGTGACCAAATGTAAGGAAGAATCTCCCCTCATTTTCACACCATTTCTGAGCAATCAGTAGGCTTGGTAGCATTGTACATTTTTTTATACATCATGAAACTTATAACCCCTGGCATAAAATCTTTGGAATAAATCCACCCCGTTACAACCCATCAATGGATAAACAAATCCTCTTGACTCAAAAATTGTGGCTTGGGAATATTCTTCATAATATGTGGGAGGGTGACTAGTAACATCTGAAAAAGAATTAAAATGAAACTCCTTTCTGAGACTAGAAGTCAGTCGAGTTCCATCATCATTTATTGAAACCAATACATCTGGAAAAGAACTTTAAGATTATAATTAAGACTAAATTGCAATCCCCACTTATCATTAAGATGTTGTACAAATTCTTGCAGATAAATATCAGATTTCCAAATCATCCAAAATACCTATATCTATGCCATATATTCATGGCATTTATGACTAACATCATATACAAGCTGCTCTTCCAAAACGCCCATAAATAAATCTACATAAACGGGAGCAAAGGATGCCCTCACAGCCATGGCTTTCAACTGCAAGAAACACACCCCCTTGAAATAAAAAAAAAAGTTATGCACTCACCATAACCTTCTATCTGTGTTGTCCATTTTCATTCTTCCTCAACTGATAGGTTCAGATCTGATCCCTTGGATCCGACTTGGCCATTGCTAAAGTTTCTTGGCAGCCAAAAACCCTTGAGCTTCTCCCTTACCCATAATACACCAACCCCAAACACCTCAGATCTTCTTTGCTGAATTTAGTAGAAAAGAAAATATCTGCAGTTAAACAGAATGACTACATCTGGAGCTCAACATAAAGGACAGTCATGATCTGTAACTATCCATTCTTCCAGAAGTTTAGACAGGATGGGGGATGGTGGGTGAGGTGCTGAAGAATGAAAATGGACAACACAGATGGAACTTTATGGTGAGTACATAACTTATTTATCTGATGTTGTCAACTTTCATTCTATCCTCAACTGACGTGACAAGAGTCCTCAGCTACCTAAAATCCAGGGTGGACTCAAGGAAGGATATTCCCGAGCACCAATGAACCAAATGAAGCTCTACCTCTGGAGACCAGATCCAATTTGTAATGAGTAATAAAAGAATGGGGAGTAGCCCAAGTTGCTGCTGTGCATATATTATTCATGGACATTCAGGATTGAAATACTGAAGAGTTGCCCATGGATCTAGCTGACTGGGCTCGTAACGGTTTTGGTAGACTAAATGTCTAATTTATTATAAATAAATGAAATACAATCAATCAGTTAGCCACCTAGATAATGTAACTTTTGTAACAGTACTTCCCAATTTTGGCTTTGAAATGGAACAATTGGTCAGATTTTCTGATGTCTTTTGTTCTATGTAAGTAAAAATGTAATTGTCTGTGGACATCCAATAGATGCAACATGTATTCACCTTTGTTAGCAAATTTAGGAAAGAATACTGGCAATTCAATAGACTGACTGATACCAGATTATCCAACACCTCAAGGCACGCACGTAGGACTGTTGGTGCACGGTCCAATCCAACAATAGACAATCCAAAAAGAGACCAGCACTCAGTGGCAGCAGGATAAAATTACATTTATTGAAGGTTGCCAAATTCAACCTACTATTGTTGCACAAACCGGTTTCGGCTGTTAAAGCCTTTTTCAATGTGACTTAATCAAAAGCTTGAATTTCAAAAAACCATAATGCATCCTGGTTCATGTTTTATACCCACACCTTAAAGTGGCATTGTCCATTCTAATGTTTCTATGCAGAGTGCTTATGCATTGTATTATACTGTTGGAATATAAATGAAAATCATTTCTTGAACATGATGAAACATATTGATTGCCCATATTAACATGCTTATAATTGATTACTACTTACAAATATATTATAATAATATTGTAAAGCATGTATTATTGGCCTATGTTCATTGCACATGTATTATAAGGCCCATGATACTTACACAAGTATTATGAACATATTATAACCACACGAAATATATTTCTTGATAAAACTAATTTCAACTGTGGCCCCAAATAATTAATATTCATATAATAATAAGGGGCAAAAAACAATAATATGCATATAATTATTATATATTCAAAAACATATTATTATTTGTCTTAATTATTAAATGTTGAGGGTTATAATATGACTGCTAGATGAATTGTGGACCAGAATCATGTGATATTTCTTTACCTATGAAAATATATACATATAAATATATACGTATATATATATATATATATATATATATATATATTTTTTTTTTTTTTTTCTGTCCCCTTCTTTATTTTATGTATTGGCCTATTATTGCATGGTCTATGTATATCAAATAATTTGATATTTAACTGCCTGATGGTATTATTATGATCTTATCATTCCTGTGGGGCACCTAAGGACTATCCCTCATGTACTTGATATTCATTTAATCCTGGTTTGAAAAAAGCCCCAAGGGTGGTAATCCACTTATGTTCCATGTTGTTGAGTTTGGTGTGCCATCACATCTTGAAATTCCTGTGTAATTGTATTTTGTCTATTATAATAAACTTAAATGAAGCTCCTATGTGTTGTTGAGTGTGTTTGTATAAAGCATTGGTTATTTTTCTATTTCTGATTGAACTGAGGTGTTCGCTAATTCTGATTCTAATGGGCCTGGAAGTCTGCCCTACATAGAAAGCTGAACAAGAACATTGGGCCAAATATATCACCCAATCTGAACTGCAGTTGCCAAAAGTTGTTATATTGAATATCTTGGGTGTATTTTTGCTAGTAAATTCCTTAGTTTTCCAAATATGTTGGCATAAACTGCAGTGTCCACAGGGGTAACAACCAACTAAAGCATCCCCAGTGTAGTTTGATGTTTGATCCCTGGTATATACCTTTTATAGTGTGTTAAGTTAGACTGGATTGTGCGTCCCCTACGATAGGAAAAAGAGCAGGTATCAGGAAGAATGTCAAAAAGAAATGGGTTTGACTGTAATATATTCCAATGTTTGTTAACTATTTGTCTGAACCAAATTGTATTATTGCCATACGTAGTGACTAATCTGATCGGTTGCCTACCCTTCTTGGAACCTTCTGTGGATCTTTTGTAGTGGAGAAGATCTTGTCTGCTTTTTGTGCCTATTTGTGCGGCTGTTTTGTTTAAGTGGTTAGGATTATATCCTCTATCCACAAATCTAGTTGTTAGTTCTGCTATTTGACTGGAATATTCTGTTGGAGTTGAACAAATCCTTTTCAGGCGCATATATTGTGATTTGGGAATGTTATTGATAATGTGGCGGGGATGAGAACTTGTTGCATGGAGAATCGTATTATATTGTGGAAACTTTCTGTGTATTGTTGTTGCTAAGGTATGGTCCGGTAATCTGTTAACCGACACATCCAAAAATACTTTTTCATTATATCCAATGTTGACTGTGAATTCTATATCAAATGGATTGTTGTTAAGATAATCCACAAATTTAGATAGTACCTCCTTGCTCCCTCGCCACACTAACCAACAATCGTCCAAGTACCTTCGCCGTATGTCCATGTATTCCATGTAAATGTTCCGCTGAGAATCATATATGAAGTTGAATTCATAGTATCCCATAAAAAGATCAGCATAAATTGGGGCGAAAGAAGCCCTCATAGCTGTCCCCTTGATTTGCCAAAAGAGGTTACCTTCAAAACAGAAGATGTTTTTTTGTAATACAAACTCAGTTAACTTGATCAGAAAGTTGTTAAATCCTGTGGAATATAGTTTTGATTCTTTTAACCAATATGTAACAGCCAGAATGCCTGCTCTATGTGGGATACTAGTATATAAAGATGTTACATCTAATGTGCATAATAGCCAGTCTTCCTCCAGTTGAGAATCTTCAATAATGTTCAGGAATTGTGTTGTGTCCTGGATGCGTGATCTGATCATAGGCAATAATGGTTTGAGATACTCAGTCAAAAAATATAAATAATAATTATCTGAACCATCTTGCCGTAATATGCCTATATAATATTCAATATACTGGTCCAATGTACTTGTAAATTAAATTAACTGTAAGCCAACATTCGTGTAAAGCCCTCAGAACAATGTATGTTGCATCACTTGTTTAAATTATAGCCCTTCTGCTTATAAGATGGACTCCCCCTCGTTCCATTCAGATAATTTTTATTATTTATATATAAACATTTAGATTAAAATATTCAGTTGAAAATTGTTGTTAATCTGACCAGAGGTATATAATTGGGTGAAATCATTTAGTGAGAACTTTTTCCTTTCTTATTTATACATTGACAAGCAAACCCTGACATAACAGGGTACTAGTTGATGTGGCTTTTTACAAAAAACAAATGTTATAATAAATACCCTTACGGTGGCAAATACTATAAGTTATTTTTGAGATAACAAATCGTTTTAGTTCCACTGATTGTAAGGGTATCAGGATCTACAATAAAACAACTCTTGAAACATATCCTTACGGTGGATGTTCAGACAGAATAATTTATTCAGCTCTGCAGGGCTAAATTCTACCTATGGTAAGGAAATTTGATATAAACAATTTCTTGAATAGGTTACATTGTGGATGCTTTTGAGCGTAATTTCTATACATATTGTGAATCTTGGACCAAATAATAAGAAAAACAAATACAAAATTTATAATATATTCTGGTCGGATTTAACAACAATGCATATATATTAACAAGATACACAAATAAAAATCAGGCTTTAGAATAAAATAAGGTATATCAACACACATATAGCTCTTTTAATAAGAAACAATAACTAAAGCTGACTACGAATATGGATCTAAATGATATCCTAAAAGGCCTGTCGGCTGATAAGGACAATTTAGAAGTTTTTGGGCTTAATACAGGTCAAGCTCTAACGACTGACAGCAATGTTATTTCTAAAGAAAAATGTACACATGTCTTTTCTAAGTTACAACGACAAATGAAAGCCCTCAGAACAAATATATGGCATCAGAAGTTATTTAAAGCATACAAAATTAAAGATATAACACCAAGAGGACTCCGTATTAAGTTACAACCTTTAGTTTCAAACATTGATAAAGAATTAAGGCAGGAATGGGCTATAGCCCAACATCAAGCATCGATGTTATTTGTGGAATGTCTCACCAAATATTATGACAGAAACATCCAAATTCTTATTAAAGAATTACAAACAACTTGTTCAGAAGCTGAAACGTTTTCTGACACTAATTATTATCAGGATCAGTTATCCCAACTAGCTAAAGAATTAAACAATATAGAAACAGACCTCAAGAAAAGAAAACTACATAAATTCAACCGGGACTTAGGGGATTATGAACAGGGCATACCCTTTGTCACTTCCAAGAATGTGAGATTTAATGAAGGCACATACAGACCACCCAGGGGTAGGAAAAGACCAAGACCCATTTTAAAAAAACATGAAAGCAGAAATCAGTTTACTACGGATGATGATTTTTCATCCACTACGGAAGGTGATGTTTCTTCCAACCAGGCGTCCCCAGTGGCCAAAAGAAAGCAGTCCCTCCCTTTAGGGGTAACAAACGTAGAGCAGGCAGGAAGCATAAGCATGGGTGCAGAAATGGTGACAACCAATTTACAAACACTTTTGAAAAAAATAACGACACAGTAAAGAATGTATTGAATATTTCATCAGTGACACTTACAGAAACTCAACATAAAGTGTTAAATAAAGGACTCAATTTTGTACCCACTACACCTGTGTCTGAACATTTATTGGTGGATGACATCAATAATTTTTGTAGAACACTTAATTTAAAGTTATTCTTTTCAGATGCAACTAACTCTCAAAGATCTATTGGTTTCAGGTTTGGAAAATCTTCATTTATACCACCAATGGACAAACATGTGTCTATATTTAAGGAGTGTGTTCTGAAAGATTTACATTTTTCTAAAAACATGGATAGTACTTGTAGTAATCTTAACCAACAAGAGCGTGAGGCTCTTAGGCAATTACAACAAAACAAAAACATTGTGATTGCAAATGCAGACAAAGGTGGCGGTATTGTGGTGATGGACTATACAAAATATAAGGCGGAGGCTATGAAACAGTTATCTCAAACCCAGTTTTACATCAAGATGGTGGTGGATCCAACTCCAAATTTCAAAATAGAAATAGATTCATTCATAGATTTAGCCGTGGAAGAAGACATCACTTTACAAGTGGCCAACCAACTTAAAGTTTCAGAACCAATGCCGCAATACCTTTACTTAATACCTAAGACACATAAAGATCTCAATAACCCGCCAGGCAGACCGATAGTGTCAGGTCGTGGTTCTCTTACTGAACCTTTATCTGCTTTTTTGACTGAGTATCTCAAACCATTATTGCCTATGATCAGATCACGCATCCAGGACACAACACAATTCCTGAACATTACTGAAGATTCTCAACTGGAGGAAGACTGGCTATTATGCACATTAGATGTAACATCTTTATATACTAGTATCCCACATAGAGCAGGCATTCTGGCTGTTACATATTGGTTAAAAGAATCAAAACTATATTCCACAGGATTTAACAACTTTCTGATCAAGTTAACTGAGTTTGTATTACAAAAAAAAAATCTTCTATTTTGAAGGTAACCCCTTTTGGCAAATCAAGGGGACAGCCATGGGGGCTTCTTTCGCCCCAATTTATGCTGATCTTTTTATGGGATACTATGAATTCAACTTCATATATGATTCTCAGCGGAACATTTACATGGAATACATGGACATATGGCGAAGGTACTTGGACGATTGTTGGTTAGTGTGGCGAGGGAGCAAGGAGGTGCTATCTAAATTTGTGGATTATCTTAACAACAATCCATTTGATATAGAATTCAGTCAACATTGGATATAATGAAATTGTATTTTTGGATGTGTCGGTTAACAGATTACCGGACCATACCTTAGCAACAACAATACACAGAAAGTTTCCACAATATAATACGATTCTCCATGCAACAAGTTCTCATCCCAGCCACATTATCAATAACATTCCCAAATCACAATATATGCGCCTGAAAAGGATTTGTTCAACTCCAACAGAATATTCCAGTCAAACAGCAGAACTAACAACTAGATTTGTGGATAGAGGATATAATCCTAACCACTTAAACAAAACAGCCGCACAAATAGGCACAAAAAGCAGACAAGATCTTCTCCACTACAAAAGATCCACAGAAGGTTCCAAGAAGGGTAGGCAACCGATCAGATTAGTCACTACGTATGGCAATAATACAATTTGGTTCAGACAAATAGTTAACAAACATTGGAATATATTACAGTCAAACCCATTTCTTTTTGACATTCTTCCCGATACCTGCTCTTTTTCCTATCGTAGGGGACGCACAATCCAATCTAACTTAACACATTATAAAAGGTATACACCAGGGATCAAACATCAAACTACACTGTTTGGGGATGCTTTAGTTGGTTGTTACCCCTGTGGACACTGCAGTTTATGCCAACATATTTGGAAAACTAAGGAACTTACTAGCAAAAATACACCCAAGATATTCAATATAACAACTTTTGGCAACTGCAGTTCAGATTGGGTGACATATTTGGCCCAATGTTCTTGTTCAGCTTTCTATGTAGGGAAAACTAAGGAATTTACTAGCAAAAATACACCCAAGATATTCAATATAACAACTTTTGGCAACTGCAGTTCAGATTGGGTGACATATTTGGCCCAATGTTCTTGTTCAGCTTTCTATGTAGGGCAGACTTCCAGGCCCATTAGAATCAGAATTAGCGAACACCTCAGTTCAATCAGAAACAGAAAAATAACCAATGCTTTATACAAACACACTCAACAACACATAGGAGCTTCATTTAAGTTTATTATAATAGACAAAATACAATTACACAGGAATTTCAAGATGGGATGGCACACCAAACTCAACAACATGGAACATAAGTGGATTACCACCCTTGGGGCTTTTTTCAAACCAGGATTAAATGAATATCAAGTACATGAGGGATAGTCCTTAGGTGCCCCACGGGAATGATAAGATCATAATAATACCATCAGGCAGTTAAATATCAAATTATTTGATATACATAGACCATACAATAGTAGGCCAATGCATAAAATAAAGAAGGGGACAGAAAAAAAAAAATATATATATATATATATATATATATATATATATACGTATATATTTATATGTATATATTTTCATAGGTAAAGAAATATCACATGATTCTGGTCTGCAATTCATCTAGCAGTCATATTATAACCCTCAACATTTAATAATTAAGACAAATAATATGTTTTTTGAATATATAATAATTATATGCATATTATTTTTTGCCCCTTATTATTATATAAATATTAATTATTTGGGGCCACAGTTGAAATTAGTTTTATCAAGAAATATATTTTGTGTGGTTATAATATGTTCATAACACTTGTGTAAGTATCATGGGCCTTATAATACATGTGCAATGAACATAGGCCAATAATACATGCTTTACAATATTATTATAATATATTTGTAAGTAGTAAGCAATTATAAGCATGTTAATATGGGCAATCAATATGTTTCATCATGTTCAAGAAATGATTTTCATTTATATTCCAACAGTATAATGCAATGCATAAGCACTCTGCATAGAAACATTAGAATGGACAATACCACTTTAAGGTGTGGGTATAAAACATGAACCAGGATGCATTATGGTTTTTTGAAATTCAAGCTTTTGATTAAGTCACATTGAAAAAGGCTTTAACAGCCGAAACCGGTTTGTGCAACAATAGTAGGTTGATTTTGGCAACCTTCAATAAATGTAATTTTATCCTGCTGCCACTGAGTGCTGGTCTCTTTTTGGATTGTCTGATACCAGATTATGACACCACCTTAGGAAGGAAGGATGCATTTGTTTGTAATGCAATGCTAACCCTGTGAAAAATCAAGTAAGGTGTTTTTTTTTATGAAAGCTTTGCTCAATTTATGAAATGTGACAGAATAATCAATGTGTAAATTTGATTTGGCTGCTACCTGAACTTTAATGGTTGAGAAACTAACTAGCTCCATCTTTAAAAAGCAGAGTAAAAAATTCAAAGATGCAATGTATCAGGGCTGAAAAAAATTCAGTATTATTTTGATGACCCCAGTGAACAAACCTCTTCCATTTACTGAAACAGGGGTAGAACCTGGTAGAAGATTCATGGGAAGATAAAAGTATTTTACAGACAAGTGAAGAGAGCATAGGTTGTCTAGCTATTAATGGACTTGGAGAAGCCAGGAAGCTAGCCTGAGATTAGTTAAGTTTGCATGAATCATGCCTGTTGGGTGAGACATGACGTCTGAAGTTGGTAAAGCAAGTGAGGCAAAAGGAAGTGGAACCAAATTTGTTGAGGCTACGATCTTCAACCTGGTAGCTTTCTGTAGGAAATTCAGGATTAGCAGAATGGGATGATGAGTGTAGAGTAGACGGGGGGGGGGGTAAATCATGAAGTACAGCATCCCTCATACGGGATTCCCCCTGTGGGAGGGGGGAGTAGGGCAAAGTAGCTGCTGCATTTTTTGTTTAGGGAAAGCAAAAAGATCACAGCAAGGCTAGCCCCATTGAGGGAAAATCAATTCCGTGATATTGTTGTTGAGGGACCATTTGTGAGGTGGAACAAGGCACCTGCTCAGTTTTGTCTGCTACCACACTGACCTCCCCAGAATGTGCATTTCTATGACAAAGCAGTTGGATGAGATCACCCAGTGCCACACTCAGAGCGTCTCGACATAAGGGATAAGGTCTGGTCCTTCCTTGTTTGTTGATGTACCAAACTACTGACATATTGTCCATCTGAATTGCAATCAATCCCAAAGGGAGAGTATCCTGGAAGGCTTCCAGTCCTAAAAGCACTGCTCTTATCTCCAAGACATTCATATGCAAGTTGGTCTCTTCAGTGGACCAAGTGCCTTGGACTGTTCTCCCAGAAAATGCCCCCCAACCCAGCTGGGAAGCATCCATGGTCACTGTGGCCTTAGGCGGAGGGGGAATGAACAGACGGCCTTGTAGAACACGATCTGACTGAATCCGCCACCAGAGATTTCTCTTGTATGTCTGAGTGATTCATATCCAAGTTGACATGGGTTGGGAAAGAATAGACCATGGCACTGCTAACAACACTGGAGGATTCTCATATAAAATCTGGCTAAAGGTACTAGGGTTATCGCTGCTGCCATTGACCCTAGAGCCTGAAGGACTAGACTGACTGAAATCTTGGCACTGCAGATTATCTTCCTGATCTGCAATCTTGTGGTTTGAACTCTTGAGGGTGGTAGTGAGGCTACGGTTAACTTTGTGTAGAGAACTGCTCATATAAAATTCTAGAGTCTGGGTTAGTTCCAGTAGGGATTTTTCATACTTTATGGTTATTCCCAGAAGAAAGCACGTCTGGAGAACTTAGTCTCTTGCCCTTATCAATTGATGACTGGTCGGAACAATGAGCCAATCATCTAAATATGGAAACACCCGGAATCCTTGCAGTTTCAAGTGAGTTGCTACAACTGCCATGCACTTGGTATACACCCTGGGGGCTGTTAAGAGATCAAAGGGCAGAGTTCTGAATTAGTAATGACTGGCTCCCAGCCAGAAGCGTAAATACCATCTGGATCATCTGCTCATCTTTATATGATAGACCTTCAGGATGCATACTATTGAGCACATCCAATCGTCCTTGCCCAGGACAGTGACCATCCAAAACGTGGCTCATCGAACTGACTTGTTCAAGTTGCAGAGAGATCCAAAATTGGTCTCCAGTCCCCTGTTTTTCTGGATTCCCTCTGGTCGGGTCGGACCTCTTGGATGAATCTTTTGAAGTAGCTTTTGAATTTGAATTGCTGCTTGTTCCCTCTGACTAGGTGGAACATTGGGGGAATTTCTCAAATTTAGAGAAGGATGGGAAAAGGAATTATACTCAAAACAATTCTCTGCACCCACATATCTTTTGTCAAGTTCAGCCAGGCTCTCTGGTGCAGAGAAACAACCCCCAACTGTCTCCAGAGGAAGGCAATTGGGTCTCCTTTCAGAAGCGTTGGTAGGGTCTGTCAGAGAAAGATTCTCTGGACCCCTGGTTATGCAGGCCACCTCTGCCGTGGGAGCATATTCACTGATTAGGAGTTCTTTCATCTGCCCCTGGGAAACTTCCTCCATATGTGTCCTGGAAAAGACCCTGACATTTCTTGAACCCCATCTTTCGACCACTTAGTTGAATCCTAGAAAAGGATCTTTGAGGTGTCAAAAAATATACACCCATGGCAGACAGGGTCTTTCCATCCTTCTCACACCCGAGTAGTGTGTCCCTCACCTTGGGGCCAAACAAAAATGTTCCGTCAAAGGGAGTATTGACGAACCAAGAGTTGAAGGGCTCTGCAAAATCACATAAGCGCATTCAGGCATGCCTCCTAAAGGAAATGCCTGAACCCGCTGCCCTTGAGGTTCCTTCAGCTACATGTAAAGCCAGCCTCAGGGAAGAATTGGAATTGGATTGTAAGGTAGCCAACTGAGAAGCCACAGATGATTGAACTTCTTCAGAAACAGATCCTCAGAGGGTATTTAACAGCTCCTTGATCAAATCCCTCTGATGTCTTGTGTGAAATGTGCCAAATAATTCAGAAACCTTACAGCAAAGGTCGCTGAAGCACAAACACACTTCCTGAACCTGTCCATCACCTGAGACTCCCTATTTGGGGGGGGGGGGGGGTGAACAGTGGAATTCCCCTCGGCAAGTTCCTTTTTAGTGCCCGCAGCTATAAGCATGGTATCAACAGGCACCCCTTTTCTCCAAAACTGCTTGCCTGTAGGTGGTGCCATAATCTTACTTGGTCTCAGAGTTATAGGTTCGATGGTGTCCGGTTCCTTCCATACCCACCGAGAGATCAACTCAATGAGGTCGTCGGCAGGCGAGGTCACCTAGGAGGTAGTTGGGTCAGTGCCAAATGCCTTCAGGAATACAGATTCCTTGAAGGGCTGCTGGGTGTTCAGCCACATCTCTGTTTAAGGATTTTGTGGAGGTCTCCAAATGAGACATCTTCAGGAGGTGACTGTGGTGACCCCTCACCTTCATTGAAATCTGCATCTTCTGTGACAGACTCCTCTGGTGAGTCCAGGTGCTTCCTCTTGCACATCTTCTTACAGACCACCTCAGTGGGATGTTCTGGAAAGGTATCAGAAGAGATAAAAAAATTCCTTGAGAAGAAGCTTGGGGTCTTGATACTGGCTGTTCCCATGAAAAGACTTGATAAGCTCGGAATGCAGAGACATCTAGGCTGAAGATTTAGGTTCCACAGGAGTTGGATCAGTCTGTTCTTCTAAGGCAGAGAAAACTCTTCGTGGCCTCAAAGGCAGCTCGCCCTGGAGAAAGGAAAGACCTCAAATATGAAAAGGCAAGCTTCTGGACTGCTGTCTTCCCACCTCAGAGGGCAAAAATCGCAGAGCTATCAAATGCCAAGGCTCTGAGGCGCAGAGACAATGCCAAAAGCTTCAGAGTGGTCTGCAATACCTCGGATCCAACTGAGAGGCTTTGGCTTGGAGAGGTCCCCAGATAAGACAGGATCAGAGCATGCAGAGAAAACATTGATCTGAGGAAAAAATAATCCTCGGATCTGAGCCAGATGGATCCAGACAGCTAGGATCCAGAGACTCAGACTGCTGAGGGTGTCAGGAGGAACTGGTACATGGGGTGTAACAGCAGAGCAGACCTCCTGATCCAGAGGAATAGGAGCTGAAGGAACACCCATCTGACCCTGTACCTAGTGAATTTCCTCACCAGCCTTTACATGTTTTGTAGGACTCCTGGAAGAACGAGCAGACAAGTCTGAAGGGGATTTAGGTCTATCCAAAAAAAGGGGAAGGCACCCTAGAGGGTACTGGAGCCACCAAAGTTGAATATCTGGTGCTTGGCAATACAACAAGGGTAGAAGGACTAATTACAGTCTGATACAATGAGGACTGTTCCGGATGCAAAGTAGTTAGACAGTTTTTGTTCCTTGGGACCCAAAGACATTGGATCAGACAGTTTTAGTCTCTTCGGATCCAAGGACTTTCGGTCAGTCACTTTTGGCTTGTTTGGATTCAGTGATGAAGTTGGACCTCTTTTTGACCTTTCTGTTGAAGACTCCAGAGCAGAAGATGAAGAGGAAGGCTTCAAAGACCCCAATTTAGGCAGTTTTCTCTTTAATTTGGGAGACTTGTCTCCAGATAAAGCTTCTCCGAAAGAAAAGGGTAAGAGTACTTTTAAAATTAACTTGTTTTTGTGCTTTACCAGAGCCCTGGGGTTGAACATTTGACACATCAAGCAGTCCTCCTCTAATGAACAGGCCCAAACAGTATACACATATTGTGTGAGCATTCAATAACAGAAGCTTACGTCCACACTCTGTACACTTCTTAAACCCTGTAGGCAGTTTTTCTACCATATTTCCAAACAATACTAGAAACAGAATAACGGAACAGAAAAAGAAACTTATAACTGAGATTAAAATTTCCTAGAAATGTTCAAGAATAACTGGCAAACCATGTCTTTTGCTGAAAGCGGCAAATGAGATGTGAAGTATTTGGGGTTGGTGCATTTTGAGTAAGGGAGAAGCTTGAGAGTTTCTATTTGCCAAGAGCATTATCAATGGCAGAGTTGGATCCTAACCCATCAGTTAAGGACAGAATGAAAATTGACAACAGATTATATTTTTAGTTAAGACATGTTCCGTTAGACATACCAAAAATGTGTTAAAACCCAGACTATATAAAAGGTATCCTATCAAGCCAATATTGTAATGCCATCAATCCAGCCCAATGTGGAATATTATAGCAATAGCAGACAACGTGGGTGTGATATGTTGAAGATTTACCCACAGTTGGTATGGTTTAATCACAAGGAGGAAGCCCGAGTGGGTAAACAAAGCCAACTGTGAGTAAATCTTTAATATACCATACCACGGATTTGGTTATTGCTATTATACAATGACACTATTTAAGAAAAAAAAATGACTTACTTTTCTTAAATAAATGTCTTTGTACAGCAGAGCCATGGTGCTCTTCCACTTTTTCCTTGGTATTCTGAGGCGTTGCTGATGTATTGTGCATGCGTATAGGACTTGCGTTCAAGGTTACGCAGTACACCAGTTCTGTGTAGAGGAAACAAAGGAGAAAGGAAGATCCCCATGGCATTTTTTTTTTAATACTTTAAAATAAAAGGAAACTGGGAGGGTTTTAATGTACAGGAGAGATGGGCAGAGGAAAAAAAAAAAAAAAAAGGATAATCAGGTATTTTCTTTAATTTTGCATTAACGCACCCAATTATCCTTATTTTTTTCTATGCCATCTCTCTCATTTATTTGGGTATCCAGTTTTGAGTTTATTTACATTTTATTGCGCAACAAAGTCCGGGGGACCAGACCTTTTTCCATTGGTATATGCTCGGATTTACAACAGGCACGCTTGGCTGGGCTGACCAGAGTGCTAACTTTTGAATGCTAATGGACAGTCATTGTATAATAGTGTAAAGGGCCTTAACATCAAGAGTGCACATATATCAACTATCTTCCAATTCTACATCCTGCAAAATATTTAAAAACTGAGTTGTACCCTGTATTCATGAATGGACCCCTACTGATAAGGGCTTTAAATATTGTGTAAAAAAAAACTGACAAAGGTTCAGTTAAAGAATCATGACCAGAAACTACAGGCCTCTCTGGAGGACAACAAGAACTCATGTATTTTAGGAAGCATATAAAAATATTGTAGAGATGGATCGTGAACTGTAAAATGATTAACCACATCCTTGGAGACAATACCTTTATCAAAAGCCGATGCCAATAAAGCATCTATTTCATTATTATTAAACTGTATTGTGGGATCTATGAACGTTCTCTAATAAAAACAGTTATCCAATAAATGTTTCTGTGCTTCCTGCAAATTCACAGTCCAATCCCATACAATTAATGCCTCAACCTTGTCAGCATTACTGATAACCATATTTTTACAGGCTTTAAGAGTCTGTAATGCCTTTTTCTGTGAAGCAGACAAATTATTATATGTTCCAACACCATAATGAAAATTAGAATGCAAATCTCCAAGAACACTTTTCTGAAAAGCTGCACCATATTTGTTCACCGGAGGAACAAAGTTTGATGCCCTAAATCTAAATTAATTTCTAGATTTATCTTTATCAAAAAAGTTAACATTAAAATTTTCTACAAAAAAAGATTCAACGTTCTTTATAAACCCTTCGGCACAAAATTTAAAACCTTTATTCAAAACATCCACTTCCTCCACAGACAAACTGGCAGAAGAAATATCATGCACAATATGACATTATTTAGTTTGGATTTATTAAACACAACACAGCATCCAAAATTGGAGCTTCTGTTGTGATGTTTATGCCCAGCCCTTCGCCTGGATCTAAACAGATAAAAATATTTTTCTTCTTAGCTATCAATGAATTTGAAACCACTTCCCCATCAGTCTCAACAGCCAAAGAAGATAAATCAGCTGATGTCTCTGATGCATTCCCTGCCTTCTTAAGAACAGATCTACCTCTTTCTCGTATCTGTATCACCACCACAACCACCCCCTTCTTGACGAAACTTACAATTTTATGAAAAGAAAATAGCCTGCTGTTCGCATAGTCCCCGTCACCCTCACTGAAATGTTTTTTTTTCAATTTGCATTCTTTAAGTTGTTCCGGGGCAGCTAAAGCAGAAGTTAGCAACCCAAGCGGTTCTTTACATTTCTCATGAGAATGAAAATTTAGCCAGGTCGCATAAACAATCAACTTCTGCCTCTATTTTAGAGAAATGTCTTTGACATATCTACAGAGTGAGAGGCAAGAACAGCAGACCAGATCACCTGCATTACTATTGAGGTTTATTGTTTCACTGAAGCCAAAGAGAGCTGTGATGGTGTTGTGATAAGAGTCTAAAGCCATGTTGGTAGCAGGCAGAATCTTATGTTTAGTCAGGTGATCCATGACTTGAGAATGAATGAATGAATTTTTTTCTAATAATTTAGAGAGGGTTGATAGAATAGCAAAGGGGTGGGCAGCTCAAGATATCAGTAAAAGGTACCTCCTTTATAAGTACGATTATGTGCAATTTCTTCCAGACAAAGAGAGCACAGATGTCTAGTATACAGCGGTTTATCAGATAGGATAGGCAAATGCATCAGCAGCGATTTTAGAGATTCAAATGGAAGATTATTGGCTGCTGGGGGTATAATTTTTTAGCTTTTGTAGGCTTTTCAAGATAGATGACAGATACTAGTTGAAAAGAGAAGAACTGCTGACATTCTTGAGTGGGAAGGACAGTTAGATTCATGGAAGGGGGGCCATTTTGATTAAACAAAGGACTAATCGAGTGAAAAATACGTTGAATTGAGTGGGTATAGACTCTGAATTGCTATTGGTGGGAAAATAAGGTGCTGTGGTTTGGCTAGGATTATTCTTGGATAGTTTTCTTAGGTAATTGAAGTAGTTATTTTTTCTGAATTTTCATCTTGGAAGAAGTTTCCAGCTTTTTTTTTTTCTTTTTTTCTTTACATTAGTTGTGTGGGCTCTTTTGTTAGCTAAAATGTTGGGTTTAATTTTATATATTTTTTTATTTCAACTGGAACTAGTTCATTTAGCATGGTTAGGAATGTGGAGTTAAAATGAGATGCAACATTTTCTAGTGGGCGTGATTTCTGGGGCAGTGGAATTCTACTTTTAGAGGTAAGAGATAAAGTTGTCTTTGTTGAAATGAAGAAGACTATGTAGTTGGTTGAAATGGTGTGTTTGACTGTATAGTTCTTGCTGTACTGCAATAGTAGGCAGACAGCCACTGATGGTGTCTGGTAGACAACCAGCAGCGATAATGTGTGGGCTTAGTCATGATCCAATCAAGAATGGATTGCTTATTACTTTTCTTGTTTATTCTTGTTGGTGCAGTTATGAGTTGGGTAAAGCCAAACAGGTTCAAAGATAAAGTGGGGTACCAGAAGTAGTGAGTTGACAATTGATATTTAGGTCTTCTAATGCTGCAGTTTTATGGTAAATATTATGTCAGTTCCAATGCAAGATATCTTCAATACTAGTAGTGTTATTTCCGGGGGGGGGGGATGTATAGTGCTACAATACATATAGTTTTGTAATTAACTTTAGAGGAGAACAATCCACGTTTCTGCATTTGAGAATTTAGGATGGGAATGGGCACCGGCAGTAAGTTGTAGGGTGTTTAGATAATTGCTGTTTGTTGCAAGATGGGTTGCCAACTGGCTCAAACTGGACACACACTGTCAAACTGGGTGACTCCACATCAACCAGCAGACCTGTAACCAATAGGATGCCACAGGGATTAGAGTGTTGGGCTCCATACTATTTGGTATACACTTCTCAGAAGTTTTAGGCCAAAACTAAGGGGTTGAGGCTGACCAGGTTTCCAGAAGACTGCAAACTAGGTGCAAATATTGAATCCCCAAATGTCAGCACACTTTGGGGGGGGGGGGTCTTACGCAGACCAAAAACTGTTGTCTTAGTCACAGTCTCAAACTGAATGCAAAGAAATGCATCATCATTCTCGTCAGCAAACCTTTCGTTTGATACTCATGTTGCTAAAGTAGTTAGGAAAACCTTCTATATTGCTCACCTGATCATGAAGGGATTCACATCTAGATCAAGGGAGGTAATCGTCCCCCTGTACTCATCACTCATTAGACCTATAATTGAGTACAATGCCCCGTTCGGAATGTATCTGACCCGACACCTGCTGCAGCTTGAAAGGCCCCAAAAGTTCCTCACCAAAAGGATAAAGGGTCTCAAAAATATGTCTTATGCTACCCGACTGAAAGAACTCCAGCTCTATTCAGTCTCATACCGCTTGCTCAGAGGTGACCTGTGCGTGACATACAAGGCCATGTCAAACCCAGATTTGATGAATATGCTTCACCTCAAAAAATCTAGATCCCTCAGAACCACAAGGGCGGGAGACTTGAACCTTGACACGGTTATAAATAGAACGTGCTGGAGGGACAGATTCATCACCCAGAGACTCCCTATGCTATGGAACAAAATCCCGGTACATGTGAGGCAGAGCACCTCGCTGGCCTTGTTCAAGAGGAATCTTGACCAATGGATGGGAGATCGCAGATATACCCCAGGGATTACTTCAGTGTCACTGCTTGACAGAGGCACAGCAAAATAATAGGCATAATTTTTATTCAAACTAAAGGGGTGGCGAAAGCCACATAACTATGGGCTAGGCTTATAAATGCCCTTGGGCAGATAGCCTAGTATGAACCTATGAAAAACAATGTCCCTTCACACCATGAAATCAACAGTTCAAAGGGAACCTGGAAGAGTGGATGGGGCACTGTAAATTCTAACCAGGGATATTATCCACAACCTTCTTGGACATGGGCAGCCATTACTAAATACAATCCTGGGTATCGAGTAGAATTTCTATGGTATTACATTGGGATAAAACGGCTAGGCTTGAAATGACCTCTGGGTCAATAGACTAGTATACTCCTATGATACTATGCCAAAGGCCTTTTTAGGTATTCTATCAGTTTTGGTTAAACTGTAGCCTTAGGGAAGAATTTCCTGTTCCTTCATATTCCATTTGAGCCAGGTTTCAGTGACAAGTATAAATCGGGGAGAGTGAAGCTATGCAGATATGAAAATTGGATATCTTGTTATATATCCTTCTTAAATTCATGTTTAGGAAGAGTTGGCTGGTACTTCTATTAGAATGAGGAGGAAAAGTGAAAGCAGATGCAGTCTGTGAAATACAGGTGGGTTGAGTTTGAGGACAGGTGCCAGGATTTGGAAAGATTTCACTTCCCTGAGGAGAGAATGAAGTTAAAATAGTAATATATTATGATCCATTTTAATTTGTTCTTCGGCTTTAAGTTAGCTTTAATGTGTGTAAGCTTATTTTATGTGCATCTGTACTTGAAGACATTGCAGGTAATGGAGTACAGACTGTGAGAGACAGCATGATAGAAATAAGAAGTGGTTTGGCATGTTGGGAAATGTGAACAAACTGGATGGCATTCTGGCATTTGGCACGTGAAGTGTAGAATCCATCAGATCATTAGGATCAGTCAAGAAATTAGCACTTGCATCAGACCCACCTTCCCATCCTTTGAAACCAGAAAGATGAGGGATAGAAACTACTTGCCTATACAGAAGCTAAACAATGGCATTGGCAAGCAAAGTATAAACTGATGACAGGATGAGCAGAAGTCCAAATGAGCCATAACATGGACTGACAATTACAGGAAAAGCAGATCCTGCTGTAGCAGGGGATGAGGGATCCTCCACTGGAATAGCATGCAAACCTACACATGCAGAAGAATAGCGATAATTCTAGAGGTTTCTTTTTTGGAGATAAACTCTTGGCTAGGATTGTAAGGGCCTCAGGGCTATTAGCCTAATAACCTCCTTGTAAGGGGCCTCAGGGCCATTAGCCTAGTAACCCCCTATGAATTTAGCACATTTAGCTTTAATGGCAGACTCTTTCTTTAAACACTTTGCTTTAATGGTATTCTGTTTAAAGAAATATTTCTTAGAAGTATGAATAGACTTGGATAGGCAAAAGAGTGGCTGAAACATAGCATTCTAGCAAAAAGGCACAAAACTGCTTTTGTCATCTCCTGTCTGACCCAAACGTCTCAGGACTCCAATAAATGCTCTGGACCTAAGCAGTGAACTGACCTGTTATGACTGTTGGCATGAGGGATTTGTCCGAGATGAGAATTACGGGAGTAGAGTTTGACAAGCTGTTTTGAACAGAGGAACCAAGCAGTGATGCTCTCTTTCCATTTGTTTGTTTTAAAATACCAGATACACCTTTGAATAAATAAAATCAAGAAAAGGTAGTTTTTTTGCAGGTATTATTTAGATTACATAAATCCAAAATGGGACATTTCAGTGTTGTGGAGACAGACTTTCTGGGAAATAAATTAAATGGAGATAAAACAACAGGCTGTAATGGTAAATTACTCAAGCATGAATTGGGTCAGAAATACCCATAATATTTAATCTTAACCAGTTCACATAAGTGCATGAATTAAAAAGAACTCTGTTATGGCAGCTAAGAATATGTGGGAAGAATGTAAATAAAAAGTTAGAACAAAAACCAAGAAACTGGAAGCTCTTGATTATGGATATTGATAGTAAGATACAAGCAGTGAAATTGGTTTTAGTCTCCTTAGTCATATATATTTTTTAATATCAACTGGAGAAGTTATAGATGGTAGTTAAATGAGCAGTTGAAAGACTTTGCTATTTGTGAGGGAAATTAAGTGGGATAAGCTTATTCCCCCCATAGAATGAGCAGAATTCATAAAATAAATGGAATTTATGGGAGCAATACACAAGTAATGTTAGTGAGGTTTAAGGGATGACAGGAACTGGGAAATTTATATAATGAAGTGAATGAAAACTGCTAAAATGTAAACATATGTATAGTGCAAGACAGTATCAACAGAAACTTATGGTTTGTTTTCTATTAACAGATAGTTATTAAAGCTGGTGTTGCAGCTTATAAGGTGACTAATAAAGATGTTTAGACTGCATGCATTGCCTTAAAATCAAGTAGATCAAGAGCTTTTGGTCTAAACATGAGGGGATACATTTTTTTCTGATGTCTGCTGTAACTTTTACAGAGTAATGACTTTTAATGCTCATCAGTTGAGAGAAATGGGCATGGAACTACTTCACTATAAGTGAATGCACGTGAAAAGTAGCAAGCTGTACGTTGGTATGCAGGAGTTTAATAAGGGACACAATATTTCAAAACACTGCAAGTGAAATTGTGCCTACTAAAATAGCATATTCAGTCAGAACCTTTACTTCAAAATTACAAAAGCAATTTTTTTACAGACTACTCAGGACTCTGCAACATTTTTGTTTTTGTTCATATCATTTACCTTGAGTATAAATGCTAAATCACTACCATAGTTAAGCAACCTAAAAGGTAGATAGAAAGATTTATACTCAGAATTAGGATTTGCATTTTATATGGTGGAATAAATTCATTTTTCATAGGGTACTTATTCCAACTACTCTACATCAAGTACAGATGTGAACGACAAGATTCTGACAACAAAAATATTTAACAAGATGTGACAAGTGCATATTTTTATGTATAAAACACAATACAATATTTAACCTTTGAATGACATTTTGATTTTGTATTCAAGAAACAGCAACCACTGCGATTCTTAGGTTCATAGGTGTTTTCTAGGCTAATGACCACAAGGGTCTTTAAGCCTAACTATGCACCCCAAATCTGACAAGTTCTAACACCCTTGATAAGTGTAAGAATGGGCATGGGAGATGAACCACTTACAGGTTACCCGTGTCCATTAGAAACACAGGTGACAAACCAGAGATGAATTTCCAGTCTCCCATTTAGTTGTCCAAGCTGCACTTGGGTTAGGGAGGAACTCTGCTTCACATGGATGGGGAGCCTGTTCTATAGATGGGGTAGTCTCTGGGATACATACCAATCTCTCTAACAGGTCCTATTTACATCACATGCAAGGTTTTAAGTTAAGTTTTTAGAAGGGACAATTATGGTGTTTGTTTTGTGGATATGCAGGAGGTCCAGCAGAGTGGGGTCTGACAAATGCCCTGCATGCCAAGCATAGATCACCCCTCAAAAGCCTGTAGGAGACGGAATACAGGGATGGGTCTTGAAGTGGTCTACAGAGGACCTTTTACTTATGCCCTGTATTCTTTTTAGAGAAAACTATCACATTGCAACTGTTGGATATGCCTGGTTAGGTACATACCAAAGGGGCCATTGTACTCAATGACTGCTCTGATAAATGCTGAATACAGTGAAACAATGACATCCTTGGACTTAAGATGCCAAACCTTTGTTTACAAGTTGTGCAACATAGAATGATTTCCTCACCACTGCAGACACATGACATTTAAAGTTAGATTACTGTCCCCAAGTCCCTGACTACTGGGTCAATCAAGTCCAATCAATTTTTTTCTGTTTTGCTTATATCTTATTATAACAAGAAAGACAAAGACAAAGCTCAGCCACTCTTCTGGAACAAACTTAAAATTCATGTGAAATGGACTTCCTTAATGACCCTATTAAAGCGTAATGGACAACTGGATGGGAGACTGTAAATCTACCCCAGGAGTGTCACCTATGCCCATCTTACATACGGGCAATCAGTACTGATCATAAACCATACAACTTGGTCAACAAGGGAACAAAGATATAACATGGGTAGGCTTATAAAGGCACTAGGGCCAATAGTCTAGTAACCTCCTATGAACTTATGAGTTACCCATTACGTAAGTTTGACAATTTGCTTTAATAAATCACATACTTGAAAGGAGGAGCTGTTAGAGATTAGTGAACATGTTATTTCATATGATTGTTATGTGCATCTGCCTCTTAAAAATATATTTATATGTATTTTTCTGTGTTGCAAATAATTACAAAATGCTGACACAGGCTAATTCTAAATATTCGGCATCCTTGAATATGTACCTGAATGAATAAAACACTTCCTTCTGATATACAAATGATTTAAGACCCACTAGAGGGATTCCCGAAACATGGAGACTGAATGACCAGAAGATCAGACTAACATATACCAAGTCCAAGACGACATTTCTCAGAATGTTCCTTTTTCTCAAACGTATGGTGATCTCGGGTTTGGTATAAGTTCAAAATCCCTGCCAAAAAAAAGTTTGAGATTCACTCTTCTCCTGTGTTCTCTGTCTTTCTTTTTCTTCTTCTTGGCATTTGGAATTTCGACTGCCAACATTTCCAAAAGGGAGACGAAAAAAACTGATACATCATAAGTCCATCTGCCAAGCAATAGAAAAAAATATATATAAAGAACCCTTGGATACGCCTTTATGGAATGTGTAGACTATTGGCACCCCATTTGCGTACAGGTTAGTTTAGATCATAGCAGGCTGGGCTTCATTTATGTTTATATAAGCACCGTTTCCTGTTGCTTGCCAAGATATTGGGCCGGATTCATGAAGGCTTGCACGGAGTCTAAGAGTAGTGTAAGACTCCATGCAACCTTCGCGATCCAGGAACAGCCCAAAGTCCGTGTAAGAGACAAGCTAAAACGGCTCTTACACGGAGTGGGCGTGGATAAGCTAATCACCTCACTTGCAGCCAAATAGCATGCAAATGAGCCTGATTAGCGATCCAGGAAGCCCAGAACAGCCCGTGTAAGAGCCATTTTAGCTGCAGAAATGTACTCAGTTGACAACTGAGTACGTTTCTGCAAAAACTGTAATGGAGCCATGTGCATATGTGTCAGGCAGCATGCCAATGGCCAAATATGTGGCCATTGGCACAGTAACCTGATGCAAATATATTAAAAATATATATTTTTTTTCCGGCAATTGCCGATGTTTAAACCCAGCTCAGCCCCGCGCAAACGGGCTGCGCTGTATAAAACATAAAAACAAAGGTTTTAAACCTACAAATGTAGGTTTTATGCAATACATGGAATGTCAATGCAGGGACCAGCAGACCAAAACCAACATGGCCACCGTGTAGTGGTTGCTAAGGGGGGGAGCTGAGTCTAAGACATGTAACTAAGCATTAGTAGGCAATCTGATGCAAATGAGTGTTAGGATACTGAATTCCACTGTCACATAGCAAATGAGCACAGTCCGAGTAGTGTAAGAGTTACAGAAGGGGGAGGAACAGAGTAGGAGATAAGTGACATCACAGGGGGGAATGGTAGAAAGAAATGCAGTTCACTGGAGGTCAGAGTTATATGACAGATGTCAAACAGATATCATGGAAAGAGGTGTGCCACTAACTAAGCATGAGAAAGTCAAGAAATGGAAGGTGTACACTGTTGCCTACACCAAAGTTTCTTGCTGGATGTGTATGCGCACGTGTGCGCGCCATGAAGCGCGAGTAAGGCAGTGTGCGCGCGTGTAAGACAGACTGAGCATGTGGGAGCGTGTTGGGAGATGTTTAACACTGTTTGCACGGGCGTGCACGCGTTTTAATCAGAATAAGCAGATTCTGAACCGTGTAAACATGTGTGCGCGCGTGTAAGCCACTGTGAGCGTGTTTCTGCTGGTTTGCACACGGCTCCTCCCTGAGGAAATAGAGAGGAAATAGGAAGCAACAGATTTAGTAGGAAGCTAGCAGGGAATACTGCTGGAGCTAGCAGGTGAAAACAATTAGATGCAGGCAATTACACAGGCAGAATAGTAGCCCAGCCCAGCACTTAAAACTCTGCAAACAGCAGTGCAGGATGTTTCTCTCAAGAGACACTGCAAGACAAGAGTTAAGTTATCAGAAGTGAAAACTGAAAAAGCTGAACTCAGAGCAGAAATGTTAGGGGCTGCCATAGCTGTCATAATGAGACATAGGTGACTTGCTGAGGGTGGTGACAATGCAGATGGTGCCAGACAACCCACAGTGAGGAGATGGAGAAGAGTGTACAGGCCCAGGGTCACCTACCACGGGATACAAGAGCTGGAGATAGTAGAGCGCTATAGAGTGGACAGAGACCTCCTGCAGCAAATAGTGGAGCTGTGCAGGCCACGCCTCACACACAGAACCAACAGAGGGGAACCCATCCCAGTGGAAACCAAGGTATGTGTTGGCCTAAGAATACTAGCAACAGGTACCTTCCAGAGACCAACTGGTGATATGATGGGGATATCACAGGCATCAGCCTCCAGGGTACTGCACCAGTTCCTGGATGCCATGTCAGCACATGTCGGTGATCATGTATATTTCCCCAATGCCAGTGAGGTATTGGCCAGCAACATGCGTCTCTTCCAGCAAATAGCGGAATACCCTGAGGTAGTGGGTGCAATAGACTGCACACACATACACATCAAAGTACCAGCCGGTGAGCGAGGTAGGGCATACATCAACCGCAAGGGCTTCCCCTCCATCAACTGCCAGGTCGTGTGTGATGCCCAGGGCATAATAATGAATGTGTGTGCTGGCTGTCCTGGGAGCTACCATGATTCCCACATCTGGCATTTGACGCAGCTGTACCAGACATTTGCCAATGGGGACATCCCGCATGGACACCTAGTGGGGGATGCAGGTTATGCACTGGAGCCGTGGCTGATGACACCCATCAGAAACGCACACACACCTGAACAGGAACGCCATAATGAGGCACACGCACAAACACGTAATGTAATAGAGCATGTGTTTGGGCTGCTCAAGTCACGGTTCTGGTGTCTGGACACATCTGGTGGAGCCTTGCAGTACACACCAACTACATGCACCCAAATTGTCATGGTATGTGCTATGCTACATAATATGATCTTGCGAAAACAGCTGCAGCAGGACCAGCATAGGGCCGGGCCAAAAAGCCCCCCACCATTGCCAAGGCCATCACAGGCAGAGCGTGACTCAGAGGAGGAACAACCTGAGCCTGCCCCAGTAGGCAGAAGGAGGCGTGCCCAGTATGCCCTGGCCTTGGCAAAGAGGCAACGCATAGCACATACACTGGCTCAGTAGGAACCCTGGGAATGATACCCCTCTCTGACTCACTCATAGTAACAGGGATGCCTAACATGACACAACCTGCTCTCAAACATGTACAAGGAAGTGTAATATGCGCATCCGACAGAGGCAGCCCTGCAGCACCACCTGAGGCATGAATGCTATGTGTTAAGTAATGTAACACCATGTACTATATGCACACCTGAGGACCCTGACTAACATCCTACCCTCACCAAGCATCATGCCACAACATGGCAATGAGATGATCAAGTGCAATAATTGACGGAAGTATCGCAGTTAGTCAAAAGGGATCCAATGTGTGCCAGTCTGGGATGACATGCTGAGCATGACATGATGCACCACCTGCTAGGACTGGCGTGCACCTATCAGTGCAGGCCGTATGGATACTGGCAAAGGCTGTTGTTACCCACAGTGTGCCCTGAATAGGTAAGGCTCAAAACACAAACCTATCTCCATAGGTATCAGAAGGGATAAGAATAAGATAAGGGATAAGTTGAAACAGCAAGATGCATGCAGTCTAAACTCATCCAGTATGGAGAATGGTGATATCTGCGCTGTAACAGAAAACTGAGCCAAGGCTCACAACAGCACCCTAACACTACCAGGTTACACCTCATACTGTGCTGTACAGCCTCAAAATATGGAACAAGCTACAAAAGGAGGGTGACTAGCAAGAATTGTCAAGGATAACCCCATGCTGATACCACAACAAAAAGCAGCATGGACTAGCCATGGTCAAGTAACAGTGGCTAAAACTACCCCCCAGTTTATAGCCTGCTACAGACTACTGTCCCATCACCAGGAACTGCACCTGGCCTATGCTGGAATACATAAATATATCAAGTCCTCCAAACCACATTATATTGGGTGACTGAAAATACCCAGACATAGACTGGGAGCATTATACTATCTCCAAAAGTGTAGGAAAAAAGTTCATACAATCCATAAACCAAAAGGCCCAGGAACAACGTACCACTCCCACAAGAGGGGTAAGCATACTGGATGTGATAAATCAACAACATGGGTACTGGACGGCAAGACGAGAAGTGTATTGCTCACTGGTAAAACCAGACCATAGAGTAATCACACTGGATATACAAATCCTGACCACAGTCCCTGGCCAGAAAACCACAGTGGAAAACATGTGTAAAGCAATATTTGCACTCCTCCAAACTGATCTGGAATCCATTAAAGGTCCTGTGCAGGTGCAAAATATGGGCCACACCTCAGAACCTGTAATACAGCCATTCCATGAACACTGCCAGGAATGCTTGGATTATGCAATCCTAAATTAAAACAAGACACAGTGCCATACACGCAGGAATCTGGCATGGTGGACACCAGCCATAACCAAACCATGCAAGAGAATGAGGAAGCCGCTACATGATAGAGCAAACATAAACAATGAAGTAATCACTGATCAGTAGTATGGCAATAAAATCTGTCCACACATACAATCCACTAAGGCCAGCCACAACAAGTTGAATCTGTGAATCCTGAGGCAATGTTACACCTGCCCCAAGTACACAGACAACCCCCAACTCCACCCAAGAAATACAAATATATGTGAGAGATGCAACCAGCTATCCAAACAGGAGTCTGAGCTCCCTCAACTCAGTACTCCCAAAACTATTCAGGAGGAGAAGGTAACCACACACACCACAAACACAGTCCCACATAGACCTATCACAACTGCAAACCGAACACAAACACAGAAAAACATTACTGGAGGCACAAATTACAAACACAGCACACCAACAGAGGCCTCTAAAGCAGACACCCAATCAAACAACCTCCAAACATAGCACATGCAACACACAGTACACAAAGCTAGTCTGCCAAACAGTCACAGGCCAGAAGGAGAAACAACATGCCCGATACAGTTGTAATAGGTGACTCCATAGTCAGACACACTGCTGTCCCGCACACCAGACTGAACAAGGGAAAGTGTACAGTAAGCTGCCTGTAGGCTGCCACAATACGCCACATAACAGAAGTATGCAGGTCACTCCAAAGCAAGTAGAAATATGATGCAGTCATAGTCCATGCTGGTGTGAATGACCTGAGATGTACCTCCCTAGACTACATGAAAAGAGACAGAGATGAGCTCTCTGATTATGTAGTCCAGGCTGGTATGACACTCACCATTTGCAGCATCCTACCCTTACCAAGAATAATGCCACAGTACAAACACGGAATGATCAGTCATAGCAAGTGGCACACTTACTGGTGTCATTCCAAGGGGATCCAATGTCTGTCTGCTTGGGATGCCATGCTTGACAAGCCATGCAGCTGTTCTTGGGATGGCTTGCACCTGTTACCCCTGGGCGTCTGAATACTGGATAAGGCCTTTGCCACCTCCACAGAGCCTTTTGTAGGCAAGGCTGAAAAGACTGACCCACCACCCTAGAAAACATAAGTGGAAAGAAACATAAGGGTAATGCTGACCAATGGCAGATGTGTAAACCCCAATATGCATGCTCCCAAGGCCATCCCCAGTATGGAGAACATCGATGTCTGTGCAGTGATAGAAACCTGCTGCAAGCCTCCTGACAGCACACCAGCAATACCAGGTTATACCACGTATCATGTGTCATGGCCCCAAAACCTGGAACAAAACATAAAAGGAGGGTATCCATATTCAGCACAGACACCCATACGTCCAGGTAACTGACAAGGCATTGCAGTCCACCCATGTGCAACTAACTGTAGGCAAGACTGCTGTACAGTCTGTAGCATGCTACAGACCACACTCTCACACACAGGAACCCCACCCAGCCGTCCTGAAGACACTGGACAGTATGAATGTCCCACCAAATACCAAACAAGGTACCACAAATTACCACATAGGTGGTAAACCATTATGTATGGAAGGAGTAACAAGGGACCTAGGGACACAAGTGGACAGTAACCTGTTATGTGACACCCACATTGCCAATGTGGCTAGGAAGACTGTCTACATTTGACACCATATCAGGAAAGGATTCACATCTACGTCAACAGAGGTCATTGTGCCCCTATACTGTCCTCTAATCACACCCATAATCTAGTACAATGCCTCATATGGGATGTACCTTACCTGACACCTGCAGCAGTTAGAAAGACCTCAAAGGTACCTCACCAAGAGGATAAAGGGTCTCAAATATATGTCATATGCTGCCTGGCTGTAGACACCCCAGCTGAATGCAGTCACATACTGCCTACACAGAGGCATTGCATGCCTGTTGTAGAAGGCCATGCCCAACACAGGAGTAATGGACATGCTCCACCACAGAAAACTCAAATCCATCGCAGCTGTGAGAGTGAGAGATGTCAACCTCAACAAATAATGAAATAGGATGTGCTGGTGAGACAGATACATAATCCAGAGGCTCCCCACACCCTGGACCAGAATCCCACTCCACGTTAGGCAGAGCCCTTCACTGACACTCTTCAACAGGAATCTTGCCAAGTGGATGGATGATTGTAGAGTTACACTGGGGGTCTTCACTGTGTCATGTCCAGAGGCACAGCAAAGCAAATCATAAATGGCCATAATATTCACATAGCAAGGGGTGGCAAAAGCCACACACACTCTGGCTAGGCTAACAAATGCCCTAGGGTGGATAGCCTAGTATGAACCTATGAAGTAACAAATTATACAGGACACTAAGGATAATCCCAAGGCTGTCACAACTGATGGTAGGAACCATGTTGGGAATTCACAGATATGCTCTGAATCACACAAATATCACAAACACACACACATATTGCCAACATACATCCTGACAGGTGCAGTGCAAACCCCCCCCCCCGAATGCAGAATATCTATCCCAGCAGACTGCTGGCCCCCTGACATTGCAGATGCTGAGGTAACAGCCAACATATACAAAGCAAAACACACAGCAGCAATGGTATGAGATGGTGTCGTGGGCTTAGTGCAACATGGACTCCAAGATGAATGGAATGCCAAACCACACTACTGCTCAATGTCAGCCTTACCACAGAATATGTACCCAAAGAGCAGTGTATAACAACAGTGGTCCTTCTCAACAAAGGTGTTGCCTGAATGGATACTGAAAACTACTACCCCAGAATCCTGAGAAGCTCGGTCTGCACAACTATGGAAAGGATCAGCATGTACCACAGACAAAGATATTGGGGACCTACTAACACTGGACCCTACCCAGTGTGGCTTTCTTAAGTGCAGATCCTGCCCCTAAACATGTTTGACTCAATTGAAACAGTCATTAAGGTCATTGATGAGGGCAACGTGGTCCACACAGCGTAGCTGGACCTTGCAAAGGCTTCTATACAATACCCTACGTGTTCATTATAGATAAGCTCACCAGCTTAAATATAAACCCCTATGTCAGTAGAGGGGTTGCAAACCAGACCAAGGACAGAACAGACATAGTCAGACATGCTGCAGCCATGTCAGACTACAAACCAGATATAACTGGCATCCCACAAGGCTTGGTCCTGGGATCTCCCTCGTCTGGTATATATGTCCCATAGGTACAGGCAAACATGGAAGGACTGTGTCCGAACATGTTTGCAGAGGACTACAAACTGCTCACCACATATGATCCACCAGCTGACACAAGCATCCCACAAAAGGGCCACATAGAAACAGACAACTGGTGCCATAGCCATGTCAGCAAGCTAATTGCAGAAACGTGTATAGTCAACCCCCGTGGATATACAGTAAGTGCCCACCAATTACCACATAGGTGTTAACCCATTATGTAGTTAACATGTAATGAGAGACCTGGGGACACAAGGTGATAGATATCCTGCAGTGGACAAACATGTGCTGTAGTATACCATATACCCACCTAATCATGAAGGTTGTCAGATCTAGATAAGGGGAGGTCATTGTGGCTCTGCAGTCATCCTTCATCAGCGGTACAATTGACTACAATAGCCACTGTGGGATGTACCTCAGCAGACATCTCCATCAACCGTAAAGTCCCCAACAGTACCTCACCATGAGTATCAAAGAGCTTGCACAGATGCCATGTGTTGCCTGTATTGCTGGTATCAATAAACATGCTGCACCTTGTACAATCTGAATGGCAGTGAGCTATGCACATGAGAGACCTGAACCCCAGCACTGACATACATAGGACAAGCTGTACTGCATGATCCATAACACAGAAGCCACCCCCACCTATGAGGGAACCCCCAGTACAGGCTACTCATAGAGTCACTTATCAATCTTCCTCAATAGGAATCTTGAGGAGTGGATGAGAGATGGTAGCTTTATCCTGGGTATCACTGTCATGTCACAGGTAGACAGAGGCACAGTATACAAACCATGACATATGTCATGGCAAACTCCACTTACAATGTGTGTTGAAGGACAAACACACTCTCCAACTAGCATTAGACATGGACTAGGGCACATCGCTAGTGTTTGCAAATGTACACCTATGTTGTGGAATACACTACCAATGTTGGACAAGCCTGGTTTAAGTAGTTCATATCTGAACAGAATGCAACATGGTCAGATGTACACAACTGGCCCCTAACCAGGCTGTTGTGCTCACTATCGAAGTGTAAAGCAGTGATAGCACTAAAGCCCAGGATACTGTCCACCACAGTCAAAGTACTACCAGTACACTATACAGTACTACAGTGTTAGGTCAGTGTGAAAGGATGTTGACAACTGTATGCAAAGTATCCCATGCAAACACTGCAGGCACAGTATAATCCTGTTGTGTTCACACACAAAGCAGTTGTACAGTAACTACACAACATGACACACAACCATAAGCGGGTGATATTTGTTGAAGTTCACACTCATCCACAAATGTGGTGGGCTGCAGAGTCCAACATATGGAATGCTCACACTGGGCATGCTCACACACTTTGATAAATGAGACATATGTCAGACAACATGCCATGGGAAGGCTGAACTGGGCATGCTCACACACTTAGGCCAAATCTCAGTTTAGCAGTTGGACACACATATCTGGTATTTTTACGTGTTATTTCAGGAACCAACCACATTACAGCAGTCTGCCCAGTGCACACAGTTAAATGACTACAGAGACATGCGTGATATAGTGGATCCCTCCCATATGCAAACATCTTCCACAGATGCACAAGTTGTTCATACAAACAGGGAATGCTATGGCAATAAAGATGTGCAAACAGTCTACCAGCAACAAATAATGTGCATTTGACAATTAAACATATGGGTGTAGAGGTCAACACTAGGCTGTTTGCCCTAGGGAATGGCAGCTAAGCCAGAGTGTGCTTGGTGTCTGCCTCCCCACAGGATGCACATTCCCCTTTCTAAACGCCGATGATGTCAGCACCCTATAAGTACAGCAGGAGAAAAGAAACTTCCCAGTAATGCGAATAGCGCTCTGCTAATCGTCCGTCAAGTGTCATAACATAGTTAGGTAGGGGTTTGAATCCTGCAAATGCTCAGTGTGTGTGTGTGTGTGTGTGTGTGTGTGTGTGTGTGTGTGTGTGTGTGTGTGTAAGTCTGTGGGAGAGAAATGTCCCTTTTGGCAACTGGGAAAACACACTACAGGATGCACATTCCCCTTTCTAAACACTGATGATGTCAGCACTCTAAGTATAGCAGGAGAAGGGAAGCCTCCCAGTAATGTGGATAGCGCGCTCTGCTAATGCGTCCGTCTCTAGTGTCATAACATAGTTAGGTAGGGGTTTGAATCCTGCAAATGGCAAGTGTGTGTTTTTGGCTGACGGGGGCTAGTGTGTGTGAGGACAATGTCCCTTTTGGCAACTAGGTGAACAGACTACAGGATGCACATTTCCCTTTCTAAACACTAATGATGCCAGCACCCTACAAGTACAGCAGGAGAAGGGAAACCTCCCAGTAATGAGAATAGCGCGCTCTGCTAATGTGTCCGTCTCAAGTGTCATAATATAGTTAGGTAGGGGTTTGAATCCTGCAAATGGCAAGTGTGTGTGTTTGCTAGTGTGTGTGCAATTGTGTGTGAGGGAAATGTCCCTTTTGGCAACTAGGAGAACAGACTACAGGATGCACATTCCCCTTTCTAAACACTGATGATGTCAGCACCCTAGAAGTACAGCGAGAGAAGGGAAACCTCCCAGTAATGCAAATAGCACACTCTGCTAATGTGTCCGTCTTGAGTGTCATAACATTGTCAGATAGGGGTTTGAATCCTGCAAATGGCAAGTGTGTGTTTTTGGCTGAGGGGGGTTAGTGTGTGTGAGGACAATGTCCCTTTTGGCAACTAGGTGAACAGACTACAGGATGCACATTCCCCTTTCTAAACACTGTTCAGCTGAAGGCCATGGCTCTGGCACAAGTTGTCTGTTTCTATGATGCCCCTTTGGAAGATGCTTGTGTCGGCTGGAGAGTCGATTATGGTGGCCAGTTCGCAGTCATCTGCATATTTGGTCAGCCACAGTCCGTCCGTGTTGGCCTGTACCTCCAATAAATATATACCAAACAAGAGAGGTCCCAGGACTGAGCCTTGTGGGACACAACTCGTAACTGGTTTGGAGTCTGGCATGGCTCCAGCAATTCTAACCATGTGGGTTCTGTCCTTGAGCCACTGTGCAATCCATCTAGTGACATACGGGCTTATATTTAAGCTGGTGAGCTTCTCTAGAATGCCCAAGTGGAGTATTGTTGTGAAGGCTTTTGCAAGGTCCAGGTAGGCTGTGTGAACCACCTTCCCCTCGTCAATGGCCTTGGTGACTGTTTCAAAGAAATCAACCAGGTTAAACCTGGTAGTGCTGGTGTGCTCTCAGTAGCCCTGAACCAGGCATCTGTTACTGCACAGATATCGATGTTCTCCATGCCAAGGAGTGTTTTGGGTGCATGCATATGGAGATTTAGACATCTGGCGTTGGGTAGCATTACTCTTAGTTTCTTATCCCTTGTGATACCTATGAAGGTGGGTTTGTCATTTGAGCCTTGCCTAACATAGGCACTATGGGGGTAGCAAGAGCCTTTGCCAATATCTGAAAGCCCAGGGGTAACAGGTGCAGGCCGTCCCTAGCGAAGCAGGCAGTTCAACAGAAGATGAATATGTGAAGGTGTAGTGCCTGTGATTAGTTAGCAGTAGCATATACGACTGCTCACATGGACACATGCCAGGTAAGTCATATGCACTGTGTCACAGGCAATGTACATGTGAACAGGACAAACAGTGACATCCTGTCAAGTGGGACATGGACATACATATAGTAAGCTATGCAGATGGCACTAGGACTCCACAGAAGCTCTATAACTATGCATTGCAGGTGTGATCAGTATTCCAGGATAATTGCAAGCAAACATGCATGCAAACAAAGCTACATTAAACACGGCTGCATGTAGTTCATTGTACAACAAACAAGCTGTACCAGTTCCAGTAGGTAACACTGCAAATATGCATTCACTATGCACATGTGCATGGACATACACGGGTCAGATGGCTAGGGTCCAGTCTCAGTGCACACAAGTGTACAGACCATGTACTGTCAGGATGTACAACAACTGGATGGAAACCCATGTGCTCATACCTGCAGTAATACACATGTCAAATAACAGACACTGAGCCTTCACTCAGTGGTTCCATACTTAGTAGGATGTATGCTACCTGGCCTGCCACCACAGTATCCCTGACATATATGGGGACTCTCCCTCCTGTGACAGTTAGTCATGTGTGCTGAGGCTGTCTAGCATGGTATGAGATGTGAGCATGCAGTGCTAGTGTGCTCCTGTGTGTCCTGTACCAGTCGTGTAGTACTGCACACATATCAACATCCTCAAACATCTGCATTGCAGAGTCCAGTGTGGGCAACATGCCACCTGCAATTTACATGTCAATCATTGCGTATTACTACATTCATTACCTTATCCCCTGTGCTACCTATGTATGTAGCCTTCTGTTGACATCATTACCACCAGTATGCCAACATGTGCAGATGATACACTATGGTACTTACCATGGGTGTAGACAACAGGACATGACAATCACACACTTACTGCATCAGGCATGCTGTGATATACCCACAATTAATTCAGCACACAGTACTGTTAACAACATGATACTATTACTACACATCTATGTGGTCACCCTGTGCATCAGCAACATGTTAATCTGTACCTGCACAGTTGTTACAGATTGCAGGAGGTGGCACAGTTTCATCATATGCACAGGGTGTGAACTTGGTATGCCTGAGTCAGCCACCGATACCACCAATTGACATGTATGTGTATGTGTGTTGGTGAGGGACAGCAGTAGAAGGTGGGGCAATGTTGATGCAGTGTGTGCGTGTATGCGGTGTTGTCAATTCGCATGTGTGTATGGATGCACACAGTTCCACCTCATGGCTGCCATATACTGGTGTTTGTGGACAGCCACAGACTGTACCTGCCAGGTCATACAGATCAGTGTCTCTGGCCACGGACACGGTACCTGTGCCTTGCAGGGGTGCTACGGACCGTATCCGGTACCAACCCAGACTGGGTACTGTCATCAGAAGCAGGTGTTCGTTGACTGGACACAGATCCCTGTCGGGCCTGGCCAGAACCACGTGCACGTGGTCCCCTGGGGCGGTCTGATGACAGCACAGACCCAGCATTGCTGGGGCTGCTGCTGGCACTACGGGGGCGGCTGCGGCCCTGCTGTCGTCCGCGACGACTGCCAGCTGCTGCTGTTGCTGGCATACGGCCACGTCGACGCCTCAACCGCCCACCATCGCCCTGGCTCATGGACATGTAGTTGTGGAACCGGTCTAATATGTCCCCACAACGTCTATGACATCGGTGAAATCACGGATGGCAGCCGCAATGTCACGCATACTGTCAGTCATGGCTGTGCGACATGCTGTCAGCTCCCTCAGACCCTGTCCGGTGTACCGTTCCATACGTGACTGTGCCTGCATGACAGCCCGAAACATAGCTGAGGTTGCAAGACCTCTGTGGGCACGTCTGACAGGGGCAGTATGCCCACGGATGCTCCGAGAACCCCTGGACATCTGTCTGTGTGGTACCATCTCTGGGCCATGCCCATGGCTGCTGGGTGGGGAGGCATGTGCCACAGATACCACATGACCCTGGTCAATGCCCACTGTATGCTGTTCATCACCTAGGGACATTGGTGACAAAGGGTGTATTGGCAGGATAACTGTGCGCATTGATGGGGTCGACAGCTGTGTACTGTCAATCGGCTGACCAATGGCGGACCCTGGCATACTTTCCTGTGCCATTACACAGATGTCATCATTATCAGTACCCACGGCACCTGATTCAGGTTCCCTGCTACATGACACCAGAGCAGCAACAGAACCTGTGGGAAGGAAACACAGTTTACAATGTCTACACATTACCAGTGATGCACACATGCACACAGGTGCACACATGCACACAGGTGCACACATGCGCACATGCACACAGGTGCACACATGCGCACATGCACACAGGTGCACACATGCGCACATGCACACAGGTGCACACATGCGCACAGGTGCACACATGCGCACAGTTTCACACAATTGTACAGTACTCAGTATGCGTGATATCAACACACAGACACACCTACATGCATACAAAGAGCACTACTAAGGGAGCCATATAGTACTATTACTATCAACACTATTGCAGGAATTGTTAATACACACTCACCAGCATGGATAGGCTGCATTGCTGTTATACCAGAGGGTCCTGCAGACGTGAAGAAACTAATGTCAGTGGGCACAACTGTGCCATTGTTACTGAGTATGATACAGGTCAGTAGTACAACAGTCGCCTTTCACAGGTCAGCTGCTAATATTGAGGATATCACACCTGCACATTAAATACTATGATGACAGCTACAAACCAAGGACACACCTCACACATGCATTAACTACCACTGTACACAATAGTCAACTACACATATGGCATATTACCTGCACGTTCACTGTCTTGCTGCTGCGTGGCTCCAGCCTCCATCATAATGCATGTCTGCTGCTGTTGTTGTTGCTGGCGGACTGGAGCCACTACACTCATGAGTAGTCCCTCCAGTCTGGTGAGTGGGGGATGTGTAGCCACCCCACCACCTGTGGCGACCTGTTGCCTGTGGATATCCGACGCACGCTGACGGACATGTCTGATTAAATTACTGCAGTGATGTCGTACCTGCTCATATGTCCTATTATGCATGCCTATGTCATTTACCTGACGGACAAGGTCTTGCCACAGTGCAGCCCTCTCCTGCTGATTCTGGCTGGTGTGGGAGAAGAGTATTGCATAATCCCGCACCAGGCTCTAGTGCATCTCCTCATCCTCAGCTGTAGAGTAGGTGGGATTCCGCGGGTGGGCCATGTACCGGAGAAAGAAAATAACCTGGTATCAGCAATACATATCAGCAGAATTTGGCACACATACTACACATGCTACTCGACTGTTATGATACAACATCTCACATATGTAGCATCTGTCTGTCTATTGGTGGATACACATGTAGATGGCCAGGTATCAGTGCTCAGCCAGCAACTGTGCAACAGTACCTGGCACACTCCATATGACATACTACCAAACCCCAGCAGTCAGAACACCGATTCAGGTCAAGAGCACCTCCTCACTCTGGGGGTTTGTATCTAGGTACTGTATGGCTTACATCATCGACTACTGTGAGCTGACCACACACTGATTGCCCTGGATATACATATCCCACCTCCACCACAAACGACTATAGTGCATAACATTACAGATACAAACTTTACACTTTGTAACAGTGGCATGGTATCCTTTCAGCCCACTGGGCCAGTGGCAGATACAACCCACAATGCTAACTCCTACACAATTGCTTTCTACAGACATCTCCGAGAATGCATGGATCATGCAATCCCATATATGACCAAGACACTCTCCACAAAGGGACAGCATCCTGTCTGGTGGACCCCAGCCATAGACAGATTGTATTACAGAAGATGGAAGCTACTGCAAGACAGAGCATAATTCCATAAAGGGAGGGCATGTCTGAGCGGCACTAGTAAGGATCTATTTTCCATCATACAAAATCCATGGGCAACTTTGAGAGGGAAATCAAGAGGGACACTACAGATAACCAGAAGGCCTTCTTCAGTTATGTTAGCAACCTGGTCAGGATCCATCCTCTATGCCCATAGTTAGTACACAACAACAAATATTTCACTGACACCACAGATATCGACAACATTGTGGCAGACAGGTTCAGTGCAGGTTTCACCCCGCCCTCTCCCCCAAAATAAGACAGTTATCCCAGCTGACTGTAACCTCCCTGTCATCACAGATGTCCAGGTGAGAGCCACCCATCAGGACAGCAGAATACACAACATGAATGGGACCTGATGGTATCCCCAGTTGCATGCAACATAAACTCTGACAGGAGCTAAACACACATATAGAAGTGCTATGTAACACTAGCCTGACTACAGGATATGTACCTGTACACTGGCGCACAGCAGCAGTGGTTCCACTCCACGAAGGAGGCACCTCAACATACCAATACAATACAACACAATACATTACATTACATTACAATACTATACCATATGCCATTGCCCCTGGGACTACAGCAACGTACTGTTCTGCTACCCTGACCATTGTGACACATGTGGTGTGATGGTACCTGCTGCTGTCACACAGTTACACAGGGTGACTCATATGGCACATTACCTATCTGACTAACATTCAGCAGGGGTATGTGTGACATGTACTCATGGGGAGTCTTGCTTCTTAACACTGTGTGGTTTATTGCAGGGTATGTCTTATCTGTGGGTAGGAACTCTTACCTCCACATGTGCACTCTATTGCAGTGGCACGGACGACACACAGCAGACATGTAGGTTGTGGATGGTGTGAGGTGTTACTATGATTGTTGGACATCTGTTATGGGTGTGACTTACATATGTAAATCCGGGAGTGGTAACCTCTATGTGGGTAGCATATGTGTACTCTGTGGTGTTGTCAGTCACTGTGCATTGGTAATGTGTTTGAGTGCATTGTGACAGTGTTGTACATGTCACTGTGTCCTTCTCCATATCTGTAGCTGTCATGTGAGGTCCATACCATGGCATCCATTATGTGGTGTGGAGGGGTACACCGACCTACATGTCCATAGTTGACACACCATGTCCGCTGACACATACCATGTGCTGGTATTCCAGGGATAGTGTGCCACTGTGAATATCACTGCGGCCACTATTGTACACATTTATGACCCTGTTCACCCCTGACACATGCAGTAGTGGGCAGCCGATCACATATCTGGCGGTTACTAGTGTAGGTGATCTGGAATGTGGTATGGTACTCTGGTTTTGACACTGGTGTTCACTCCATGCACTGGTGTTCACTCCATGCCTTTGTCACCAGGCACCTGTTGCAATACATCTGTACACATGTGCCTCACTCAGAATTTATATACATCTCTCTCTCTCTATGTATATATATATATATATATATATATATATATATATATATATATATATATATATATATATATATATATATATATATATATATATATATATATATATATATATATATATATATATATATATATATATATATATATATATATATATATATATATATATATATATATATAGATATATCTATATCTGTATACATATACATACATATATATATTGATGTACATATATTGCTATAGATGTGGAGGGGGGGACACAGAGGGGGTGATTGACAGAGGGGGTGGGACAGGCTGTGTTGCAGGTAGTCATATACAGTCATACCTGTAGATAGTCAGATCAGTCTGTCTATGTATATGTATCTACATATATCTATATCTGTATGTGTGCATTACATAGATATGTTTGTACAATATTCTGTCTACATCTGTCTATGTATTCCTACATCTCTCTCTCTATGTATGTATACATATATGCATATCATATATATATATATATATATATATATATATATATATATATATGCATACATACACACACATACATATACACACACATACATATGTTGACATACATACGTATCCATATAGACAGGTATATCAACATATTTGTCTACCATACTGTATACACACACTAACATACTGCTAAACATACATAACTGTGAAACCTACTTTGTACATGGCACTACAACCTACAATCAACCAACATTGATATGTGCACATAGATGCTTTCACATACAAATGAATGTACAGCCTTCACTGATAGTTGCTGTATGTCCCCTGCTCTTTACACATCTTCATATACATATGGATACAGACCAATGACACATATGGAGGGGGTTCACAGTATGTAGACCTTTATAGTATTACTTTACATTACCTGTGTTTGTCACAGCTGCTTGTGTTGCTGTCTGGTTCTCTGTCCTGCTGCTCCACTTCCCAGTTGTCAGCTTTCAGGTAGCTGTTGCTTAACAATTTGTTTGTGTCTGCTTAATTGCAGTTTTCTCTGTCTCTCTCTCTCTCTGTCTGTCTCTCACATCCTTCTCAGGGTGCAATGAAGTACTGCATGTGTGGACTGGGAGTACAGCATACTTTTGTAGGTATCTGCATATGCCCATGTGATGGCCTCTGCACCAATTGTTAGCCAGCATTTGCTAATTGCATGCAGCCAGTTGTGTACTGATTGCAGTTCTCACTGTGATTTCAGAACAGTGCTATAAAAAGGTATGTGAGATAGGCGTAGCCCTTTCAGATTTTAAGGGCAGGGACCATGTTGTTATGCTGTGGACGATGTTCTGTGAGTGTAAAGGTTAGTATCTCTCTCATATTTCCAGGTGTGTTGTAGATTAACATTCCTCCATTCATTTCTCCAGTTTCCTGTACTAACTGTGTATGTACACTGACACCTACAACTACTACTACTGTTGATGTGTGTGTGTGTGCTTTCCTTTCACTTTTGCTTGCACTTTGTTGCTAAGGCTTCAATAGTTGCCCTTTACAGTCACTACTTGTATGCCTGCTAGGTGTCTTGACTGTAATGTGTGCTGCTGTAGCTTTCCTATTTTCCATGTACATTCACACCTTGGAATGCTTGCTATATCTGCTAGGGTGTTACAGCATGCAGTGTGGTCTGGCCATGGTGTGGGCCTTGACATCTATTAGGGTATTTGAGTATGCTGCTGAGCAGGCCCCAGAGACTTTCAGGTTCATATGTTATGTGCCTCATGGAATGGAACATCTCAGTGGGGTACACCCATTAAAATGTCTGGTATGCTGCAGTTGTGACTGTGGGTTAGCATGAGCATATGTATTACTACACTTTTTCTGCCATGCAAGTGATGAATACTTTCAGGACTCCATAGTTACCATTGCATGTGTTACACCTTTCTGCCTACTGTTTGTACATTTCACATGGGGTCTGTGGGGCATCCCTGTAAGTCATTCACTGTTGCTATGTCTAGGCTCTTAACTATTCAAATATGGTGGTGTCAGACCTGTCATGTGTACAGATATTTGCAGGTTGTCCACATTTCTGCCTCATATTTTGGTCAATATCTCATGCATACCTTTTTCTGGCAAGTCACTCTGGGCTCAAGTCAGAATATGTTGACAAACATTCAAGTTTCAGACTGCATACCCTTCCAAACATCCCACAAAGTGCAGACCCTGTTACTCTGAACTGTCTGCGTTTGTTGTAACATTATTTGTAATGTGTCCCTGGTTTTGGGCCTTTGCTCCACATATTTTATTACTTGGTCCAGATGTGTTCCTGTAAGAGGTTGTGGGGTATGGGCAGTGCTTATCCTGCTGTGAGTATGTGTGTGGCTTGCAAGGTGCTATAGTGACATTATTACCTACTAGCTTCCAACTAGCATGGCTGTTTCTGTTCACACACTACTATTATGGAAATCCACTAGTTTTTATAGTAATTCTAAATGGCATGCTTTGTGTACTACACATCTATATTCCCTTTACATTCATTCCTACTATTACATGATATATTTATTTTAGCACAATGTTCTTGTATAAGAGTCATGGCTTAGTGGTAAGTCATGCAGACTACTGTTTCCAAGGTCCTGGGTTCGGGACTCACAGTGGGATTTTATTTTGCTTTTGAAATGAGTACAGGACCTGTCAGAGTGACTAAGGCACTTTTAAGCAGTTGTAACCGGGTTAGCGCTGGTTTGCACGGAGCTCACGCATGCGCACTGGCGGTTAGCTCCGCGCACACAAGCGCACACCCGCTTAAACGTGCTTACTCTTGCGCACACCCGTGCTATTTTCTTTGAAAGAAAAGAAAATGGGGAGACAGGAAAGTGGTGAAAAAGAGGTCACAAAGAGGGTAAGACAGTAGGGAAACAAGCTTGGGATGTGCAGGAGGGATGTAGGTAAGGCCCATAGCTGCCCATTTCTTCATCAGCAACAGCTGTGCATATGTATGTCATTTAGTGTGACATTTGAAACCTTCCACCCCTGAGAGAGGTGTCAGGACAACAATAATACTTGTTGTACAGCCAATTGTAATTGATAGGTTCCATGTCCATTAGACGTGTGCGGAATGGGCAGCTATGTATGGGGCGTATTTTTTTTGTGGGTACAGAGTGCCCTTTTTTTTTTCAGGTGAGAGTGGTATGTCAGGTGAAGGAAGTCGGTACAGCTGGGGAGGTAGGTTGGGTAGGTAAACAGACAAGACAAACAAGACGCATACAGGGGCGGTGTATGACACATGTGGGGGGGTTACACAATTGACGGGGACGGAGGTTTGGATATCCAGAGCCCATGAGCCCACAGATGGCAACAGTGGAACTGATATCCCCACCCATAGGCAGTTGCCACTGTTCCTTCACTGCCCAGGACGGGGCTGTGCTGGGGGCTGTGTAGGCGGGGCAACAGGCATGCTCGTTAGTTACACCACTCGTGCCTCGAGCTGGCGTAGGGGCTCGAGAACAGAGTCCCGAATCTCCCTACGCACCACAGTCTGGACGCTACGGAGGGTGAGTGGTGGTCCTCCTCTGGCCACACTTGCAGAGGGGGGGTGAGCCCCATCCCCTGCAGCGCTTCCACCCGCAGGTGGCACAGGGCCACCGGAGAAGGGTCCGGACTCGGCACTAGTGCCAGGTGCACTCGCCAGCTGAGGTGGGAGAGGTGGGTCCGCTGGAACCCGCCTTCCCTGTCGTACTATGTTTTGCATTATGTCATGACAGTTTGGGTTAGTGCCATATAATACCATTCACAATTAGTTTTAACAGCATGCATTAGTATTCCCATTAACCAAACACCCAGATATTCACACCATTGAACAGCGTGCATAACACATGCATAATTTGAACAGAAATACACAGTCCAACAACATGCAGGGTTAACTGATGGCAACAGGCCATCAGGTGTGGATGCATGAACAGGGCAGATGCATCAACAGACATGCAAATATATATGACCCAACAGGACAAATGTTCAGGGGTATTAATTGTGATTGCACATACCATTTTCACGTGGAATGGGTTATATGTGGTTATAGGGTGGGGTGAAGAAAGTAATATTAACACCTTTGAATAAAAATACATATGCTGTACATTTCTAATAGCTACAGTTATATACACACTACTGTTCTAACTACAGTTTCCTATATGATAACTATTTCAACTTGGTGATAGGATTGTTACTGCAACATCAATATACATTTTATGGTTCTTCATACACATTCATATCTACCTTTGTTCAGCTACATCATCCTGCTACATTTGCTTTATATAGCTGTAGACCAGTGTGGATGTTTGGTATATCAGACAATCATCCTATCTGCATATTGCAGACTGAGAGCAACATATCCAGATTTTGGGATACACATTCCAGATGCAGCAACACTTTGAACAGACTTTGCTGTTTGGTTTTGAATCTCACATGCATTTCATTCTGTCTTGACTGCAGTATACTTTATTCAGGGGTTATTACTACTGTATTGCTGGATTCATGACACTTTCTCACATTCTCTCACTTGCTTTCATTTTACTATTCAGGATGGTACTTCTAGGCTTTATTGACATGTTTTACCAGTAGTTGTTACAATCCTTTCCGGCAGTCTCACTTCTGTCATGTTTCAGTATTTCCACAGGAATATATTTCACACATGTGATTTCATCATCTTCTGCAGCTATACTTTTCAGCCTGCTGCAGGTTGTGTACTATTTTCTTACAGGCAGGGCATTATTATTTCAGAATATATGTTGGACAGTTTCATGTTTAGGTTAAACTTGCAGGCTGAAACACACTTTTGTAATCAAGCAATACTTGCATACACTTTCACACTGTTACTTGCAGATTCTATTCCTTACTGACTACACTGCACTGTTTTGCTGACTGTCATACTTTTATATTTCTTTACAGTTACTGGTAGTGGATTACTGACCTGCCTGGTGGCGCAACCGCACCAGCCTATCGCCATAGGCTCTGCGGTTCGCAGAACGGACACCTGCAGCTGTAATATAAATTAAGTAATATTGGAATACACATCTCCATAATATCAGTTAGTTTAATTTCTTACATACATAATTAAATGTTACTTACTCAGTAGTGGGGCGTTGGGTGTTTGCCGGGCCTCCTGGATCCAAAGGTTCAGTTGGTCCTGCTTGCGTCTCTTCAGGTCCGCATGGTGGTGACGGACCTGTTCACCAGTCCTTGCAATCCCTGTGGCACTGGTGAGATCATGAGCCAACCGGTCCCACGCCTCAGCCCTGTATGCTCCCCAGAGGACCTGGCCCTGCATGAGTTGGGCCTCATGATGATGGACTAGGAGCCAGACCACGTACCTGGACTCCTCAACACCCCACCTCTGTGCTCGAAAGCGACTACCCTCTCCTACTCCTGTCATTCTGCCTGCAGGTCAGTTCTACAATCGTTTATGCTGTGTATTCCTGCCTATGGGGCTTATATAGTCCGTTTTTCCCGCACATATCTGTGATTGGCCATTTTGGAATTGTATCAACTTCAGTAAACCTGCATTGTCATCCTCTAGTTTGCATTCATTCCTACATATTAGCTATTATTGCATTTACAGGTACTGTTATCATGGCTTAGTGGTTCTGTACCTTGACTATGGTGTATAGTATCCTGGGTTCGAACCTGGCCACTGCTTTTTATTTTTCATGACTGTCTAGACATGCTGAGGGGTGTGTCTGTGTAAAGGCAGTTTTGATACGGCTTGCTAAACGTTGCCCGTCGTTTAGCTTGTTTGCGCGGTGCGCAGCTCCGCACAAACGGGGTACGCTGGTTTAAGCCTCATTTGGCTATCGGCACGCATATTACGCTCAGCTCAGTTAGGGGCACATAGATTTAGTGCGTTAAACCACTGCTCAGCTACGGGCACTCATTTTGCACCAGTTAAACCACTGCTCACCTACGGGCAGATGCACTCACCCTGTTAAACTGTAGCTCAGCTATGGGCACATATGGCATTTTTTATTGTTTTGTTACCTCACATTTCTTCAATATAAATGGGCTATTTCATTACATTTTACATAAAATGTGATTTTGTGTGTACATATTTGTCAGGGACTTGTTTCCTGCTCATTTTGAAAAAAAAAAAAAAAAAATTGGTGTTGTGGGGGCTCGAACCATGAATGCCTGCTCTTCAGCCAACATCTCTACCGCTACGCTATTGCTTCCGGGCTTATTTTGCATATTTAGTTCTTATATGCTTTCCCACCAACTGCTAACTGTAGCTGCGCTATGGGCACGCCCGCGCAAACGAGCGCACTCACGGTTAAACATCTTTACAATTTAAAAAAAAAAAAGATATAACACGTTCATTTATATATATTTTATGTTCATAGTCTGTGGGGGCATGTGTTGTGTTGTGCTTATTCACATTTCCGTGGACTCTGTTGTGGGTGTTTACTTTGGGCACTTTTACACTTCTGGGGGCGTGTCCTCTTGCAGGGCTCAGCCTACGGACACGCCCCTACTGTCTTACACGGACCGTGTTAGACTTAGGTGTGATTCAGCATGCTCTCATGAATATGCAGAGCATGCTGACATCACTCCGTTTAACTGCAGCCTCCGTGTAAGAGTTATAACTCTTACACGGAGGCTTCGTGAATCCTGGGGATTGTAGCACCCTGTCTCTAAACATCATCTTAGCAGAAATATGTATTTTGGTAATAGCTTTAAAAAACATCTCTCCAGTGACGTATGACTTATTTCAAACACAAGAACAGAAATGAAAAGGTTTGACAAAGATTCGGTTATAAATTTTGGTTTTAGCCTTAGAATACATTTAAGACCCATAGCAAAAATATAAATAGAAAAAAACAATACAAGAAAAATAAGCAGAATTACAGTCATAATAAAACGCACATAAAAGACATGCAAAAATTATATACATTTAACCAGTGTATAGAGTAGATGAAGAATGGTTCACTTATTAAATAATTAAACATTCTTAACTGCAGTTAGATATCAGCATTTAAAAAGTATAGATACGTGTCAAAACATCATTACTTAAGTGGCAGAGTTCCATGCCATCAGACTATTACTTTGACAATTAAAACTCATTCAGGACATTTGTCTTGGCAATGCAGTCTGCTATGTTAGTACTACTGAAGAGCACAGGACCTCACCAGTGCATTTGCACAGCTTTCAATATATTACGGCAACAGCACAGTCTGACAACTAATGCACTGTAACATTCTGATGGAACTAACAAAAATCTGAGAGAATCTATATGTAAAGATGTAAAGAGCTGTAATGACCACCACACAACTTTCCTTCTTAAGGAAAGGACAGGTTGCCTTGCTTTAGGGAGGGTTAAGGGGTGGTCACACATTACCTAAAGAGCTCAGAGAACCATCTATTGCTTCCCAATAAATAAAAAAGAACACTCTAAAGTAGTCACTTACTGCGGTGGTGGTGCTGCGGTAGCGTTGTCGCCTCACAGTAAGACGTTGTCCTGTTCGATTCTCAGCTTGAGCATCTTCTGTGTGGAGACATGCGTGAATGGGCGTACCTTCGTTGAAGGTTGTGCGTCAGGGCGGGCAACTCGGCACGTAAAAATCTACTGCCAATAATTAGCGGACCGGAGTTCCGCTGTGGCGACTCCTAACCGGGAAAAGCCGAAAGACACAACTCCTCTAAAGTAGTCACTTATTTTACCACAAAGCTGGAACTCTGTGTAGGACATAATTCACACAGCTTAGTCTATTGCAGCAGCGATCCCTTGTTGAGCAGCGATCCATTGTCTCAAAAAAAAAAAAAAAAAAAAGCTCAGCACTTGTCTTAAAAGCAACTTCTTTTCAGGCTTAGCACTTCTGTATTATACAAAGTCCCACACTAGCGAACCCCCCCCCCCCCAGGAGTACCCACTTCCTTACTAAGTCCTCTCTCATTCAGTTACACCCCAAACTTCTTAATTTCTCTAGCATGTCGAAGGGCCAGATGCTGGTGTCCTCTCCTGTCCAGTTGGTGAATCTGGGAATATTGAGGCAATGTTACAATTGCCTCATGTACACAGACAAGACAACCCTCTCCTCCTCCCACATAACACAAATACTTGCGAGAGATGCAGCTATTTAGCCAAACTGGAGGCTGATCTCTCTCAACTCAGGACTGGCAAGACCAGACAGGAGGAGAAGGCAACTACACACACCACAAAACCAGTCTCACATAAAGCTATCACAACAATGAATCAAACACATAAACACACAAAGACATACTCGGAGGCTCTGAGCAAAAATTTACCTAAACAGCAGAGGCCTCCAAAGCAGACACCCAAGCAACCGCCACCTCATGACACACCACAGGCAACACATAAAACACAAAATCAGTGTGCAAAGCAGTCACAGCCCTTAAGGCCAAATACAACACCAAACATACTTGTCATAGGTGACTCCATAGTCAGACACACTGACGTCCCACTCACCAGGCTGAACAAGGAGAGGGTCACAGTAAGCTGCCTATCGGGCGCTAAAATCCGCCACATAACACAAGCACTCGGGTCACTCCACAGCAAGTACAAATATGACACAGTCATTGTCCATGCTGGTGTGAACGACCTGAGACGTACCTCCCTGAACTACATGAAAAGAAACCTAGAGGAGCTCTCTCATTATGTAGCCCAGGCAGGCATAACCCTGACCCTGAGCAGCATCCTTCCTTCACCAAGAATGATGCCACAACATAGAGACAAGATGATCAGCTTTAACAATTGGCTTAATTTCTGGTGTCATTCAAAGGGGATCCAGTGCCTGTCTGCCTGGGATGACATGCTTGACAAGCCACGCTGCTTCGCAAGGGACGGCTTGCACCCGTCACCTCTGGGATTCCGGATATTGGCTAAGGCTCTTGCCACCCCCATAGTGCCTTTTTTAGGCAAGGCTCAAATTCTAAACCTACCACCCTAGAAAACAAAAATGGGAAGAAACTAAGGGTAATGCTGCTCAAGGCGAGAAGTCTAAATCTCAAAATGCACGCACTCGAGGCCCTTCTCAGTATGGAGAACATCGATGTCTGTGCTGTGACTGAAACCTGGTTCAAGGCTCCTGAGAGCACCCCGGCACTATCAGGTTTTACCTCATATCATGCGTTCCGGCCCAAAAACCCGGACCACACCACAAAAGGAGGGGGTGTATCAATATTCATCAAGGATACCCACACCTCCAGGTTGGTGGCAACGCACGAAGCATCGGAAACCATCCAGGTGCAATTAACCATAGGCAAAACTGCTCTACAATTTGTAGCATGCTACAGGCCACCCTCTCAAAATCAGGAACCCCACACAGCCTTCCTGAAGACACTGGAGGGTATAAATGTATCTCCAAACACCATTATATTGGGTGACTTCAACTACACAAATATAGACTGGGAACATTACTCAAGCCCAAACTTTCTAGCCCAAAGGTTCCTTGAGTTCATAAATTCAAATGCCATGGAACAACTAGTCACCGTTCCCACAAGAGGAGAAAATATACTAGATCTCATCATCACAAACATGGGGACAAAATGCTCCACACCGGAAGTATATCCCTCATTGGTGAGATCAGATCATAAACTAATCTCACTGGATATCCACATCCCCCCACCCCCAAAAAAAAAGACCACAGTGAAGAACTTCTCTAAAGCAAACTTCACACTACTCAAAACTGGTGTGGTATCCTTCAAGGCCCCCGAGCCAGTGAAAACCACAACCCAAGCTGCGGAAGCCCTTACAAATGCCTTCTACGAACACCTCCAGGATTGCATGGATCAGGCAATCCCTAATAAAACCAAGACTCTTTCCACCAAGGGCAAACGTCCAGTCTGGTGGACCCCAGCCATAAACAAACTTTACAATAAGAGGAGAAAGCTGTTACATGATAGAGCAAAATCCATAAAAGAGAAGACACCTTTGATCATTATTAGTAAAAAAATACGAGCACTCATAAAATCATCCAAGGCCAACTTTGAGAGAAAAATTGCCATAGATTCAAAAGACAATCATAAGGCCTTCTTCAGCTATGTTAGAAACCTGGGTGGAGACTCCCAGATATGCTGAGAATTAGTCCAAAATGATACAAAATCACTGAACCCACAGACATTGCCAACATACTGGCAGACAGGTTCAGTGCAAACTTCACCCCTCTCCCCACAAAGGAGAGATAACTATCCCAGCGGAGTGCAGCCTCCCAGACATCTCCAATGCGCAGGTGAAAGCTGCTCTCTAAACCTAAAACACAGCATCAATGGGACCGGATGGTGTCCCGGCTGTGTGCTACACGAACTCAATGAGGAACTAAACCCGCACATAAGGCAGCTGTTTAATCTTAGCCTTACCACAGGATACGTGCCCAAGGAGTGGCGTGACGGCAACTGTGGTCCCACTCCACAAAGGCGGTGCCTCTCACGGACCCTGGTAATTACCGCCCATAAGCTTAACAAGCCTGGTCTGCAAAGCTATGGAGAGGATCATAATGGAACTCATAAACAAAGACATAGGGACTTGCAGACATTGGACCCGACCCAGTTTGGCTTTGTCAAGGGCAGATCATGCCTTTTGAACTTGGTCGACTTCTTCGAAACAGTCACCAAGGCCATTGATGAGGGAAAGGCAGTCCATACAGCCTACCTTGACCTTGCAAAAGCTTTCGACACAATACCCCACTCGGGTATTATACAGAAACTTACTAGCTTAAATGTAAACCCATATGTCACAAGATGGGTTGCAAACTGGCTAAAGGACAGAACCCACAGGGTTAGAGTAGCTGGCGCCATGTCAGACTCCAAGCCGGTCACAAGTGGTGTCCCACACGGCTCATTCCTTGGCCCCCTGTTGTTCGGCATCTACTTCTCAGAAGTACAGGCTAACATAGGAGGACTATGGCTGACAAAGTTTGCAGATGACTGCAAACTGGGAGCCATAGTGGAAAGTACATCGGACACAGATATCCTTCAGAGGGGTCTCACGGAAACTGATAGCTGGTGCCAGAGCCATGACCTGAAGTTAAATGCCAAAAAATGTATAGTCATACCCTTCGGGAAAAACAAGGTAACCCCAAGCTACCATATAGGTGGCAATCCACTAAGCACAGAAGAGGTTATCAGGGACCTGGGGACCCAGGTTGACAGTGGCCTTTCTTTTGACACTCACATTGCTAAAGTGGTTAGAAAAACCTTCAACATTGCCCACCTGATCATGAAGGGATTCACATCCAGATCAAGTGAGGTCATTGTTCCCCTGTACTCTTCACTTATCAGACCAATGATCGAGTACAATGCCCCATTCGGGATGTATCTCACCCGACACCTGCAGCAATTGGAAAAACCCCAAAAGTTCCTCACCAAAAGGATAAAGGGACTCCAAAATCTGTCATATGCTGCCAGACTGAAGAAACTCCAGCTCTATTCAGTCGCATACCATCTGCTCAGAGATAACCTGTGCCTGACATACAAGGCCATGTCCAACCCGGAATTAATGGGCATGCTCCACCTCAAAAAATCCAAATCTACCAGATCCACTAGAGCAAGCAACTTAAACCTTAGCACGGATATAAATAGGACATGCTGGAGGGATAGATTCGTCACCCAGAGACTCCCTATGTTGTGGAATAAAATTTCGGTCCATGTGAGGCAGAGCACCTCGCTGGCTCTGTTCAAGAGAAATCTTGACCGGTGGATGGGAGATCGTAGGTTTACCCCGGGAATCATCTCTGTGTCACTGCTGGACAGAGGCACAACAAACTAATGGGCACAGTATTTTTTAACATAAGGGGTGGCGTAAGCCACAAAAACTATGGGCTAGGCTTATAAATGCCTTAGGGCAGATAGCCTAGTATAAACCTATGAACATCAGCAGTCATGCAAGGCCCAGTGATCTACACAACTGCCACAGAGGTCTATGTCCAGCAGCATTTAAACAGCAGAGTTCTACATCTCCAGTTTGTTGCCTTAACAACAATCAAAAAATGTAGACAAGGTTCTTGTTAAAAGTTGCATTTAAATTACACAGCTCTGTCAGACAGCAGAATTCTGTATAGAGTCCAATAGTTCCTCTGACAAAAAAACTAAACAAACAGAAAATAATAGCTTTAAATATAACCTTCCAAAACAGTTATAATGTATAACTTACAACACAAGTAACTGCTATCTAACTGAGAAATTTAGGTTGGAATGGCCTTAAAATTATGTTAAAGTAGAGAAGCAATGATTATTGAAAAGGTACAGCTATAAATGCAGCAAAAATACCTAGAAGTGTTTACTAAATGTTAGTCAAGACCTGTGTTCTGGCAAGTAACAGTAGACAGCTCACAAACTAGAAGGTTAAAATTAACAAAAGCCAAATACAGGTCTCCATTTAAGCCAGTAAGTGACCGGACACAAACACTGTATAAAATTATAAACTATTGCAAAGATTACATTGAACACCCTCCAAAAAAAATATAACCCTAAAGAGTTGCACTGTATTCAATGAACCCCTCCCACCCTAAAACAAAAGCATAGCTATTCCAAGCATCCTGTGCACTTGTCCTAAAATGAAGAGTAGCAAAGAGGAAAATAAAAATTATCAGTAGCACAGAACTCAGTATTCCATGTTATCTTCATGTTAGTTGTTCCCAGCTACCTAACTAACAATTCCATGCAAATATACTCCAATGTATTTGCACCATTCTGAGATCTCGCATTAGTGCCATAATTTTTCCACTTATTCAGTTTCTCACCCTACATGTCTATGCATAACTGCTGTAAAAAACTCTCTCTAGAGCCTACACAGACTCCAGTCCATTCGATGATAGCCCAGCCTCATAGTCAGACTAGCTTATCCCTCCTGAGACTTCCAATCCCTTCTTCCTTTTAAGTGTGCCGATACCTTCCCTCACATTTAATTATAATTATCACACACACGCACACACACACGCGCGCACACACACGCGCGCACACACACGCGCGCACACACACACACGCGCACACACACACACGCGCACACACACACACGCGCACACACACGCCACAAGACACACGCTGCAAGACACACGCACAAGCACACACACGCGCACACACACACACACCTTTCCTAAACCTGTCCCTCTTATTATTCCTACCATCTGGTATTAACATGCCCCAATTTATATGATTTAAGAATACTTCAGTTATCCTCACAAAAATATTCTCCTCCTATTATTCCTACCATCTGGTATTAACATGCCCCAATTTATATGATTTGAGAATACTTCAGTTATCCTCACAAAAATATTCTCCTCCATTTATAATGTTACACTATAAACAAACAGTTCCACACTAGTTACACTAAAACCATATTGCCCACTGTTCCTTTTACTAATCACACCTCTTTCCTTCTCATATACGTTTACTTACAGTGACCAAGAACATACTGGATTATTGTTAATTAATTTCCAATAAGATTTTAGTATATGAGCTGCTGTATGATATAACTCCCTAGGTGATAATACCAGATTCACAGCAGCTGCCTTTCCGCCTTGAAACTCGGGAGCTTCCATGGCAATGTTTTATCTTGTTACCTAACCTGTTAGTACAAGAAATTGCACTAATTTAGATAAGTGTTTAATGTGCTTACTTATACTTTAACATCTTTTAGAGGCTGTTTTGCTGCTATGCTGTTGCACTAAACCCAATTTTACAACTACTCAACCTACATGCAACCCCTATGAGGATTGTTCGTTTGATAGATAATTTCTAAGTAGGAAAGGATAATTTGCTTTAATATACTATAATATGTTTTTACAGTCTGTTATATTTGCTAAACTAAAGCACTAATGCAATTCTTGGTGCATTTCAGTTGTAATTTGTAATTAAGTGTTTTTTTTTCTTTTTTTTCTAAAGTTATTGCATCTGTAAGATACTTGGAATAGTATAATTTGTGTTTTTTTCTCTGAGTTACTGAACTGTTGGATACCTCTCTGTATATGTACACTAAGGTTGTTCTTTTTTAAAAACTGTATTCCTATTTTAATTTCCCTTCTTCTCACCTTTTTTCCCCCCTAGCAATCTACTTTAAACCTTGTATTGAGTGTCTGGCCTACTCCAAGAACCCTTGAACCACCTCAAGCATTACCTAAGCGGACCGTCCTTTTATTTTCTGCTGCCCTGTGCTTCCACCTGTTTGTACTAAAGTTACTAAGTATGTTGGTACACCTGACCCATTTTTGAAGGCTTTTCTACCTAATTTATATAGTAATTGCATGTTATAAAGTAACTCAGCCTCTGGAACAGGAAAGCCTGCAGCCAGTCCTCCTTCCTTGTCTTTAGCCTCCTGAAGGATATATCCCTTGCTACCCCATCCCTTCCACCTGTGGAGTCTTTAACCTGGCTATCTGCTGATACTTCTAACTCTGCCCACTAGGTGGCGATATACAACAGGCTTTGTGCCCTTACTCTCTTTCTTTTTTTCTCACAAAGTCCCTGCTATTGAATCTCCTTTTCCTTCTGCTCCCTTCACATACCTTCCCTAGGAGCACAACTTCTCCTACTTCTATTTTCCCCTCTATTTCTAGGCTGTACCTCCTCTTCTCCCAACTATTATACTGTTTAGTGCTTTTTAGTTCCACTCTCCTCTCTAACCCACTCCCCTTTCTGCTTAGCTTACAGTTACCTGCCTGCTTTGCTGCCTCTCCCTGTGTCCTGCTGCTCACTGATTGTCTCCGATCTCTCTGTCTCTACTTGCTCTGGCCCCGCTCCGCTCCCTACCCCATTCCCACCCACCCCAGGGGTCCTACACTTATACTTCACTAGACACTCCCCCTATCTCACCCAACCAACCCCCAGCAATCACTATCTCTACTACTGCCTCCCATTCTTTTTCATCACCAACTTATCTCTATCTCTTTTCTCACCTATTTCTACACTCTCCTTTCTCCTGGCCTTGCCATATTTCATCCTCCTATTCTATAGTACCTAACTGTAAACTATAACCTCTGCCTATCTCCTCTTTCTCCATTTTCTTCTTCATCTTTTTCCCGTTCACTCTGATTTCCTTTCTCTATAAGCTAACTCATCTCTATTTGTTCTTAAACTCACATTCTCTTACTAGCTATATTCACCGGTCTCTTACTCAATATCATGTCTCCTATATTCAAAGCTTACTTCACATTTATCCTACTCCTTACCACTACTATAGCCTCCCTATCCATACCCTATTATTGTACCTTCTTTGAAAATATCACTCTACATGAGCAAAACCCTCACCTCCAACAAACTTTACCAACCTCTTTTTTCAATACCCTTACCCATAGTAACATAACCTGTACCTCTAACTTTCTACTTCCTAAATACCACAGAACAACTCATATATCATGCTTCCTCAACAAAAAGAATCTATACAACTCACCGAAATCCCTTAAATTCCATTTTTGTTCCCAGCACAAGCTCCTCCTACATGGAGATATTCATCCTAACCCAGGTCCCGATACTAATAATAATTTTAATCTAAATAATAATACTTCAAGGATAACATCATCATGTACTAAACGGCCAACTCCTTACTCATAGCACAACTTAATATAAGAAGTTTAAATAACAAAATCCATCACCTCCATTCACTACTTGACTTACATGCATTTGATATACTATGTCTTACTGAAACTTGGCTAAAACCCTCTATTCAAGATCAGGAAATTACCCCTCCTGGCTATAATATACTTAGACGTGACCGCATAAGGAAGAAAGGTGGAGGCATTGCTATTATCTATAAATCTAATCTCCAAATCACCCTCTATAACGAACTTCCATCACTAGACTCCAAAGCTGAAATATTATCTATCAAGCTAAACATTAACAACAATAAATCGATTTATCTAATTTGTATGTACCTTCCCCCTGGAAATAATACTCACATTCTAGAAGACCTACTTAGTTCACTTTCTAACCAACTACCTCAGGAAACCATAATACTTGGTGACTTCAACATTGACTGGAAGACCTGTTCATCCCAGCACCCCACCAGTCATATAAATCTTTTTGGCTTCTCTCAATTAATAAACACTCCAACCAGAATCCATAAACCCACTAAAAAAGAAACAACTCTTGACTGGATTCTTACTAATAACCACCCAAACATGTACTCGCAGGAACTCTTCCGATAATATTAGTGACCATATGCTCACATATGTTATTAGACAAAAATCGCATATCCCAACTACCCATAAACTAAAGATGTCTCGCTCAAACAAATACTTTAACCCTGATAAGTTTCTGACTGAATTGAATGCATGTGACTGGTCTCCAATTACTACCCTCGAACTAAACGAAGCAGTGGCCTATTTCAATACCAACTTTTAAAAATCCTTGACTATCATGCTCCCCTTCGCTCTACTAGGATAAGACGAAGTAGCCCCGTGGCTTACTAAGCAAACTAAACAAAAAATGCTCCTTAGAAACAAAATTTGGGCCAAATGGAGAACTACCAAAAGTACATCTGATCACCTACTCTTTAAACAATTAAGAAATGCCACTAAGAAGGATACTCTTTCTGACAAAAAGGAATATTATCTTCACCTCCAACAAACTAATCAACAATCCCCCCTAAAATTTTGGACAGGTATTAACAAACTTCTTAAACCAGGCCATTCAACTACTCCTACCCCTTCAGGCTTTAACCTCAACAATTCCACCCTGATCCCAGATGCCTTTAACAAGTATTTTACAGAAGCCATTCAAACACTAGCTAATTCATTACCCTCTTCCACTACCTCCTTACCTAATACCTCTAACACCTCATCCAATACCTTTTATATTCAGCCAGTTCCTTCATCCCTTATTTATAAACTTCTTAAGAAACTTAAACCTTGCACCCCATCCGCTGACCAACTCCCATCAGAATACCTTCAAATAGCTGCAAAGGCTATTTACTACCCCATATCCATTCTTATTAATAGGACTGTCTCTGAAGGAAAAATCCCCACCTCATGGAAAATATCTTATATAATACCTCTACATAAAGGGGCTCCTCTATTGAGCTCTCAAACTTTCAGCCCTATTGCCTTACTCTCCCATTAGCTAAAATTATGGAAAGATGCATACATAAACAAATTCTTAACTACCTTCTACAAAACAAACTTCTAGCCAATAGTCAACATGGTTTTAGACCTTCCCACAGTACTACAACTGCCCTCCTTTCCTTCTCTGATGCCATAAATAATAATAGGAACAACAATCTCTTCTCATCAGCATTATTCTTAGACCTGTCAAAGGCCTTCGATATGGTTAACCATAACATACTTCTGCACAAGCTAAATCTCTATTCACTTGGCTCACAAACTCTTCAATGGTTCAGGAGTTACCTCCAAAATAGGCAACAAGCAGTGCTATGGAACAACACTCTATCCTCCTTACTTCCAGTAAACATTGGGGTTCCACAAGGCTCAATCCTAGGTCCCTTCTTTTTTCTTTATTTATTAATGACCTTCATCTGAATATACCCCAAGCTATCTGCATTCAATATGCTGATGACTCAACTCTAATCTGTGCTGCTAATAACGCCACCTCCCTCCAGTCCCTCACCCAAACAGTCTTCCATGATGTAGAAAAATGGTTTATGGAACAATCCCTCCTTCTTAATCCCAAAACAAAACTTCTTCTCTTTACCCTACAAACAAATCACCAACACCTTTCTTCACTATCTCCTCCAACAACACTACCTGTATTAGTCCAGATATGACCACTGACTATTAGGTGTAACCATTGACAACCATCTTAATTTTGATGACCACATTAACAATACCATTAAATCAGTTAACAAAAATTGGTACTCTCTACAGAATTAAACCCTTTCTTCCAACTGCTAGAAAAACAGTGGCCCAGACACACCTGATCTCCACCCTTTTCTATGCCTCTGCTATATATACAAACTTGTCCAAAAATAACATCACCAAACTTTCTACCTGTTACAATAGTATTGCTAGATTCATTACTGCTACCCCTTTCAGAACCCACCATTGTCTTAACCTTAAGCAACTAGATTGGTTAGAAATCAACAACCAATTACTCTATCAACAACTTATTATCATTCATAAAACCCTTTACTTTCCTGATGCTACCCCTAGCCTTACAAAACTGATTTCACCTTATAAAACCTAGCCACACTACGCTCAGCTAATAAACTCCTTGTAGCCTTGACCAAATCAAAGAATAAAGCTGGGGACTCATTATTTTCAAATTCTGTCGGGAAGATCTGGAATCAACTACCTCAGGAAATTACAAACCTTGACTCTACATCCCTTTTCAAAAGACATATCAAAGAACATCTTAAAACTCAATGGCTGTGTCCTTGTGCTAACCCTGACTGAAATTACTCCTCTACTACTCCCAACTTCCCCACCTTGCCCAACTGTCCCTCTAAAGACTTATGTTTAACTTTTGACAGTATTATCTTTGAGAATGTCGCTAACATTTTTCGTTTTCTCTCCACCATGTTATCACATCTTAAATTTGTTTGTATCTAACTGCTGAATGTTGCTTACCCTGTAATTCTGTTATTTACCAACTATTTTTCTGAATATTGTTCTGCTTGATATTTTTTTGTTTCCATTAATTTTGTATAAGTCTACCCTTGAACTTATGGTATTTTGCTAATGATTTTTTTTTTTAATGTTAATGATTTTGTTTACTTCATGTAATTGGAGCTTTTCTCCCCGGGCCTCTACTGAAAACAGATATTTTGTCCAGTTAGACTAGCCCGGTCAACAAATGTAAAATAAATAAATAAAAATACTCATCATTCCTACACCCCTTCTGATGCATCACCTGCAGAAACCCAATCTGAGCATATTTAGCAGAAGATAAGTTATAGTCATCACACAGTTCAACAGGTTCATAGGTAGGTACTAGGCTATCTGCCCGAGGGCATTTATAAGCCTAGCCAGAGTGTGTCAGCTTTCACTGCCCCATTGATTAATTAGATGCTCTTCTGTCAAGCAGAGCCAATTAAATGATCCCAGGGGTGCATTTTCTGTTACCCATCCACTCGTCAAAGTTTCTCTTGAAGAATGTTAGTGAGGGGATCTGCCTAATGTAGTTTGGAATTTTGTTCCACAGCATGGGGAGTCTCTGTGACAGGAATCTATCCCTCCAGCATGTTCTATTTATTGTTGAGGCGAGCTTTAGCTCACTAGAGCGCGTGGCTTGCAGTGACATGGACTTCTTTAGGTGGAGCATGTCCATCAATTCTGAGTTGGACATGGCTTTGTAAGTTCAGGCAGAGATCACCTCTGAGTAAGCGATATGCCACTGAGTACAGACGGAGTTTTTTCAGTCGGGCTGCATAGGACATCTGTTTAAGGCCAGTAATCCTCTTGGTGAGATACTTTTGTGGTCTTTCCAGCTGTTGGAAGTGTAGCTGTTTAATTTAATTGTTTGGCTGCCCACTGAAGTGTGCTAGCCTGTACTACTGACTTATTGCCTTTTCTGCATTTAGCGCGGAGTTGCCACTAGAGCACCATCGGGCAGCGCCGGTTAAACTATTTCTGACTCCGTAAAGTCTGCTCTTCATTTTTTCCCTTAGAACTGCTGTACTTGTAATCTAAACAGTCTATTCTCTATCTGTAAAGCTCAGCACTTGTTCCTAAAGCATTTTTTAGTCAGGTAAAGCACTTCTACATTATACAAAGTACTTCACTAGCTTAAAACCCCCTTGAGTACCCATTTCCCTATAGGTCCTTTCTGACTCAGTTACACAGCAAACTTTTTCATTTCTTCTAGCATGTCAAAGGGTCAGTTGCTAGCGTCCTCTCCTGCTCAGCTGGTGAATCTGGGAATACTGAGGCAATGTTACAATTGCCTCATGTACATAGACAACCCTCTCCTCCTCCCACAAAACACAAATACATGCGAGAGATGCAACTATATAGCCAAACTGGAGGCTGAGCTCTCTCAACTCAGGACTGGCAAAACCAGACAGGAGGAGAAGGTAACCACACACACCATAAACCAGTCTCACATAGAACTATCACAACTACAAATCAAACACATAAACACACAAAGACATACTCGGAGGCACTGATCAAAAATCTACCAAAACAGCAGAGGCCTCCAAAGCAGACACCCAAACAACTGCCACCTCATGACATAACACAAGCAACACATAGATCACAAAGTCAGTGTGCAAATCAGTCACAGCCCTTAAGGCCAAACACAATGCCAGACACACTTGTCATAGGTGACTCCATAGTCAGACATACTGACGTCCCACTCACCAGACTGAACAAGGAGAGGGTCACAGTAAGCTGCCTGTCGGGCGCTAGAATCTGCCACATAACACAAGCACTCAGGTCACTCCACAGCAAGTACAAGTATGACTCAGTCATTGTCCATGCCGGTGTGAATGACCCGAGACGTACCTCCCTGGACTACATGAAAAGAGACATAAAGGAGCTCTCAGATTATGTAGCCCAGGCTGGTATGACCCTGACCCTGAGCAGTATCCTACCTTCACCAAGAATGATGCCACAATACAGAGACAAAATGATCAGTTTTAATAATTGGCTTAATTTCTGGTGTCATTCTAAGGGGATCCAATGTCTTGTCTGCCTGGAATGACATGCTTGACAAGCCACACTGCTTCGCAAGGGACGGCTTGCACCTGTCACCCCTGGGATTCCGGATATTGGCAAAGGCTCTTGCCACCCCCATAGTGCCTTTTTTAGACAAGGCTCAAATTCTAAACCCACCGCCCTAAAAAACAATAATGGAAAAAAACTAAGGGTAATGCTGCTCAATGCCAGAAGTCTAAATCTCAAGATGCACGCCCTCGAAGCCCTCCTCAGTATGGAGAACATCGATGTCTGTGCTGTGACTGAAACCTGGTTCAAGGCTCCTGAGAGCACCCCGGCACTATCAGGTTTTACCTCATATGCGTTCCGGCCCCAAAACCCAGACCATACCACAAAAGGAGGGGGGTGTATCCATATTCATCAAGGATAGCCACACCTCCAGGCTGGTGGCAACTCACGAAGCATCAGAGACCATTCAGGTGCAATTAACCATAGGCAAAACTGCTCTACAGTTTGTAGCATGTTACAGGCCACCCTCTCAAACTCAGGAACCCCACACAGCCTTCCTGAAGACACTGGAGAGTATAAATGTCTCTCCAAACACCATCATATTGGGTGACTTCAACTACCCAAACATAGACTGGGAACATTACTCAAGCCCCAATACCCTAGCCCAAAGGTTCCTGGAGTTCATAAACTCAAATGCTATGGAACAACTTGTCACCATTCCCACAAGAGGTGAAAATATACTAGACCTGATCATCACAAACATGGGGACAAAATGCTCCACACCGAAGTATATCCCTCATTGGTGAGATCAGACCATAAACTAATCTCACTGGAGATCCACATCCCGCCTCCACCCCCAACAAAAAAGACCACAGTGAAGAACTTCTCAAAAGCCAACTTCACACTTAAGACTGGTGTGGTATCCTTCAAGGCCCCTGAGCCATTGGAAACCACAACCCACGCTGCTGAATCCCTTACAAATGCTTTCTACGAGCACCTCCAGGATTGCATGGATCAAGCAATCCCAAATAAAATCAAGACCCTTTCCACCAAAGGCAAGTGCCCGATCTGGTGGACCCCAGCCATAAACAAACTTTACAACAAGAGGAGAAAGCTACTACAAGATAGAGCAAAATCCCTAAAAGGGAAGACATCTCTGATCAATACTAGTGAAAAACTACGATCACTCATAAAATCATCCAAGGCCAACTTTGAGAGAAAAATCGCCAAGGACTCAAAAGACAATCATAAGGCCTTCTTTAACTATGTTAGAAATCTGGGTGGAAACTCCCAGATATGCTCAGAATTAGTCCAAAATGATATAAAAATCACTGAACCCACAGACATTGCAAACATACTGGCAGACAGGTTCAGTGAAAATTTCTCCCTTCCCTCCCCCCCAAAAGGAGAAATATCTATCCCAGCAGAGTGTAGCCTCCCAATCATCTCAAATGCCCAGGTGAGAGCTGCTCTCTCTAAAGCTAAAAACACAGCATCAATGGGACCGGATGGTGTCCCCGGCTGTGTGCTATACAAACTCAATGAGGAACTAAACCCACACATAAGGCTGCTGTTTAATCTTAGCCTTACCACAGGATACGTACCCAAAGAGTGGCGTACGGCAACTGTGGTCCCACTCCACAAAGGCGGTGAAAATGGACATATATCCAGTCAGACTATCCCGGTCAACAAATGTAAAATAAAATAAAAAAATAAATAAATTAATTAATGGACATGCTCCACCTCAAAAAATCCAAATCCACCAGAGCCACAAGAGCAAGAGACTTATACCTCAACACGAATATAAATAGGACGTGCTGGAGGGACAGATTCATCACCCAGAGACTCCCTATGCTGTGGAACAGAATCCCGGTCCATGTGAGACAGAGCACCTCGCTGGCTCTGTTCAAGAGGAATCTTGACCAGTGGATGGGAGATCGTACGTTTACCCCGGGGATCATCTCTGTATCACTGCTGGACAGAGGCAGGGAAAACTAATGGGTATAGTATTCTTCAACCTAAGGGGTGGTGAAAGCCACACAACTCTGGCTAGGCTTATAAATGCCCTAGGGCAGATAGCCTAGTATGAATCTATGAACTTATAGGACCCTTCTAAGGTCAGTTGTCAATCTCCTCTCCGGTCCAGCTGGTGAATCTGGGAATCTTGAGGCAATGTTATAACTGCCTCATGTACACAGACAACCCTCTCCTCCTCCCACATAACACAAATACTTGTGAGAGATGCAGCTATTTAGCCAAACTGGAGGCTGAGCTCTCTCAACTCTGGACTGGCAAGACCAGACAGGAGGAGAAGGCAACTACACACACCACAAAACCAGCCTCACATAATGCTACCACTCCACTGAATCAAACACATAAACACACAAAGACATACTCGGAGGCTCTGAGTAAAAATTTACCTAAACAGCAGAGGCCTCCAAAGCAGACACCCAAACAACTGCTACCTCAAGACACCCCACAAGCAACACATAAACCACAAAAGCAGTGTGCAAAGCAGTCACAGCCCTTAAGGCCAAATACAACACCAAACATACTTGTCATAGGTGACTCCATAGTCAGACACACTGACGTCCCACTCACCAGGCTGAACAAGGAGAGGGTCACAGTAAGCTGCCTATCGGGCGCTAGAATCCGCCACATAACACAAGCACTGGTCACTCCACGGCAAGTAAAAATATGACACAGTCATTGTCCATGCTGGTGTGAACGACCTGACGACCTCCCTGGACTACATGAAAAGAGACATAGAGGAGCTCTCTGATTATGTAGCCCAGGCAGGTATGACCCTAACCCTGAGCAGTATCCTTCCTTCACCAAGAATGATGCCACAATATAAAGACAAGATGATCAGCTTTAACAATTGGCTTAATGTCTGGTGTCATTCAAAGGGGATCCAGTGTCTGTCTGCCTGGGATGACATGCTTGACAAGCCACGCTGCTCGCAAGGGACGGCTTGCACCTGTCACCCCTGGGATTCCGGATATTGGCTAAGGCTCTTGCCACCCCATAGTGCCTTTTTAGGCAAGGCTCAAATTCTAAACCTACCACCCTAGAAAACAAAAATGGGAAGAAACTGAGGGTAATGCTGCTCAATGCCAGAAGTCTAAATCTCAAAATGCACGCACTCGAGGCCCTTCTCAGTATGGAGAACATCGATGTCTGTGCTGTAACTGAAACCTGGTTCAAGGCTCCTGAGAGCACCCCGGCACTATTAGGTTTTACCTCATATCATGCTCCGGCCCCAAAACCCGGACCACACCACAAAAGGAGGGGGTGTATCCATATTCATAAAGGATACCCACACTTCCAGGTTGGTGGCAACGCACGAAGCTTCGGAAACCATCCAGGTGCAACTAACCATAGGCAAAACTGCTCTACAAATTGTAGCATGCTACAGGCCACCCTCTCAAACTCAGGAACCCCACACAGCCTTCCTGAAGACACTGGAGGGTATAAATGTATCTCCAAACACCATCATATTGGGTGACTTCAACTACCCGAATATAGACTGGGAACATTACTCAAGCCCTAACTTTCTAGCCCAACGGTTCCTGGAGTTCATAAATTCAAATGCCATGGAACAGCTAGTCACTGTTCCCACAAGACGAGAAAATATACTAGATCTCATTGTCACAAACATGGGGACAAAATGCTCCACACCGGAAGTATATCCCTCATTGGTGAGATCTGATCATAAACTAATCTCACTGGAAATCCACATCCCGCCCCCACCCCAAACAAAAAAGACCATAGTGAAGAACTTCTCTAAAGCAAGCTTCACACTACTCAAGACTGGTGTGGTATCCTTCAAGGCCCCTGAGCCAGAGGAAACCACAACCCAAGCTGCGGAAGCCCTTACAAATGCCTTCTATGAACACCTCCAGGACTGCATGGATCAGGCAATCCCAAATAAAACCAAGACTCTTTCCACAAAGGGCAAACGTCCAGTCTGGTGGACCCCAGCCATTAACAAACTTTACAATAAGAGGAGAAAGCTATTACATGATAGAACAAAATCCATAAAAGGGAAGTCACCCCTGATCATTATTAGTAAAAAATACGAGCACTCATAAAATCAACTAAGGCCAATTTTGAGAGAAAAACTGCCATGGATTCAAAGGACAATCATAAGGCCTTTTCAGCTATGTTAGGAACCTGGGTGGAAACTCCCAGATATGCTCAGAATTAGTCCAAAATGATACAAAAATCACTGAACACACAGACATTGCCAACGTACTGGCAGACAGGTTCAGTGCAAACTTCACCCCCTAAAGGAGAGATAACTATCCCAGCCGAGTGTAGCCTCCCGGACATCTC